>NC_135724.1:91697333-91937056 GCF_964656455.1 Halichoerus grypus | reverse complement strand
TCTTGCGTCTGACTCCAAAGCTGTGAGCATCAGATATTGTTGTAAGTAAGTCTTCTAAAAAACTTCCTAATGAGGCAATGTTGAGGTTATTGGGTGGGGATCAGGTAAGCCCAGTGGGCAAGGGCACAACATATGTGTCTGGAGGTTAAGCAAATGGGACACTGGCATCTTGGGGTGACATTTCCAGTCAAAACATCAAATGCACATTCCAAATGCGCTCTATTTCAAGCAACTTACAGGATATGCTCCAAACAATTGCATTAGACAGGTGTTCTTAGATGCAAATTTGCTCATGTCAAAAATACATGTGATGTATTAAAGAAATTGCTGCAGGAAAAATGAGAATGAGAAAAGCAGTATTTCTAACATTACATATAATGTTCAATTTCAAATAGGTTTAACCAAGTTAATAAATATTCTCAGTAGACTTATGGCTTTTTTTTTTTTTTTTTTGGCTGCATGCTTTAACATTTATACATTCAGGTTCTTTTTCTTTTTCCCCTTCTCTTCTCATTGGGGAAATCTCCACACACTAGAACTGTGTCTCTTGGGGCTATAGGTCTCTGTGAGCACTGACTTTGAGACTCCGTTAGCACAGCTGATTGGAAAATGAGCTGCAAAGTGGACAGAACGTTCATCGATGCTGACGTTCTCATTGAACCATTAAGACATAACAACAATGCAGCACAGCTTCGCACTCAGCAAATGGTGCCTCTCACCCAGCAAGCAGAAGCCATAGAGCCGTTATCAGGAAAAATCAAGAATTTAATGGCTTTGCACGTTTACCATGACTCATGTTATTTTACTGGCATCCAGCAAGAACATGGACATGTCAGAGCATTGCAATAAAAGAACAAATAAATCTGTATATCCCAAGAGGAACACCAGTGAGCCTTGGAACTTGGAATAAACAAGTACCAAGAACAAATGGTCACATGGCTAAGGATTAGGGACAACACAAACTATGCCTCTGAAGGGGCAGCCGAGTAGGAAACGGCATTACGAGGAATTATAAGCACAATACTACCCCCCTTCAGATAACTGGAGTGTGATAAGTGGACTTGTGATACCTTCATCTACATGTTTGAGTTCTTTCCTTTTTGTGTTTTTCCTCCTGTTCTCGTTGGGAACGTGCCCACACACATAGAAACATTTCTCGTGGGGCCGTCAGTCTCTGCGAGTGAAACTTTGGGGCTCAAGTGCTACGGCAGACCCTGGAAATGAGTTTGAGAGTTTGAGTCCCGGTGCAGATAAATGACACGGGCTTGTACAAGGACAGGCGTGGAAGCTGACGAGTGGCCAGGATGTGAGAAGCGTCAGTGCATTTTGCAGGCTGAGCAAGGAACAAAGAGACGAGAGAGATCCTGCAAATAACTCAAGTCACCTTTGGAGCCTACGGAAAGGATGCCTCAGCAGGGACCTGACTGTGAGCATCAGTGACCCTGAGTGACCTGGGCTGTGGAAGAGCAAGGATCTCCTGAGCTCTGAGCTTTTGGTGCAAGGACCCGCACGGGGACTGGAGGTGGCCTGTGGAATCCCTGCCTGGTGTCGCCAAAACCGCACACCTGTGCCCACCTGGATTTTGTTTTTATTTTGTATATTAAATAAAGCACACAGGTAATGCTACTTTGAAGAGGTAGTGTCAGGGATGATCGTCGGCTTTATTCCTATGACAAATGGTTGAAAGGCGGACATATCAAGCCATTGTCAGCATGTGAGCAGATGAGAGGCTCCCACATGGGCATCCTAGCCACCAGGACTTCAAGCCATGCTGTTGGCTCTTGGGCTAATTCTTAGATAACCTGAATACTCTCAATGTTTACAAAGAACTTATAGAATCATCTGCTTTGAAACATGTGGTCTGTGCCACAGTTTGGTGAATGGAAGTTTGTTCTGAGTTTTCTCCTTCCTCGTTGGACCAAAAGATAGCGTCCTCTTGCACAGTATAAAACTTCAGCTGGAGAGATCGGCTTGTCTAACTCCCTTTTGCTACAGACATTTTTGACCAAAGAAAGCCAGCTTTAAAGAAGGATTCCTATTTTATGTACACGATAGTCAAAAGTGGTGAATTAATTCTAACTAGCGAGTTTCCATAATGGATACTGGGTAGCGAGCATCCGTAACTTGATTAAAGCGGAAAGCACATAAAAGATCATTTCAGGAATGAAAGAGAAGGCAATACTACTTTTCGAGAAGTAAGACATTAAAAGGGACGTATTCAGTGGGTTAGACTGCTCCCCAGAAAGATTGGTTCTGAGTTAATAATGAAGATGATTTTTCACTCTTCCCTGGTTCATCTTTAACAATATTCTATTGCTCATTTAGCTGACAAAGATGAAAAGCAGCTGAGAGCAACCAAGTACAGTCCTTTCGAAGTGAATTCAGTATTCCTCCTGCTTATGGAAGTCTTTGCTCTTTTTAAAATAGGCATTTTTAAAATATACTGGTAACAAGTACATTGTGATTGCAATTTTTTTTTTTTTTTCCTGAATCTACTCTTGGACTCCCTTTGAGTCTGTGGATGCTGAAGTATTCCATTCGTTTTGTTTGTGAGAACAAATTGATGCTATTGAGTTGTTAAATTACTATCAGACATACCTTAATACAATTTAGAACACAAGTGTTTGTTATGTGTGTCCTGATTATAGAACAAAAGTATAAATGGATAAACCTGAAATAAGAACATAACTTTATATGTATGTTTCTATATATACACATACAAACATATATGTATACACACATTCATATATCCCTATATATGTGTAATCGCTTCTCGGCCTTTTGGCTAAGATCAAGTGTATCCCTATATATGTGTAAATATATGTATACACAGACAGGCATAGAAATTAGAACAAATAGAAAATTCTACTTTCAATATATTATTAGGTAAAGAAATAGTACTTTGTATGGTAATACATATTAAGCATAATTTCACCTATTGCTAAAAATCAAGACTACTTTTCACTTTCGAATTTTTCTAAGTTTTGGAAAAAGAGGATAGTTAAGACTGTTGGACAATATTGAATGCTAATCAGAGTCCTGTATGCATATTCTTATATATACAGACTTTTTATTGTAAAATTATTTCATTGCTGTGTAAAACAACAACAACAAAACACCCCAAACTGAGTGACTTAAAACTATAAGATTTATTTTCCCCAAGGACATTCATTCCATCTGGGCTGCATTGGAAGGAAGCATGCTTGTCTCCGCTCTAACCAGCTATTAGCCAGGCCAGTTGAAGCCTGGGAAGTAAGCCTGCTCTATTGCAAAGAAAGAGGCAAAAACAAAACAAAACAAAGCAAAAAACACACCTAAATTTGGGGAAGAGCATGTTGTGACTATTTGTACTAAACACAATCCGCCATATTAATGATGCCCGTGGTCGTCAGAGTTCATACCTACCATGAGCACTACATGCTCCGTGTTTTAACAGTGTTGTGTAATTTGTCCACCACGATGATCATGTAAAGGGGATCTTATTATCATCCCCATTTCACAGACGAAGAAAGTGAGGTTTGAAGGGGGAGGTGGCATGTCTGCCTCATACAGTAGCAAGTGTAGAGCTGACCTTGGTAGCAGGAATGTGCATAAGGAATGACTGCATTGAGGTCAGGCAGGAAGGGGACAAAGTTTGACCTACATTGTCACCTGTATCCTGTTTAAGAAAAGTTTGCTGAATTCCCATCCCGACAGCCGAGGAATTTAGGACCCTAATTTCCTCAAGGACTTTCTCCTGACTCCACCAATGAGTCTCCTGGGCAGAGAAAAACAACACATTTGTTGGCTCAGTGACCAGCCAAGACTTAATATTTAACGTGTACAAACAACCGTCTTGCCCTCTCCGGGTCATGGAAGAGGCCAGGTCAGCAGGTGAAGGACTTCAGATGCCTGCTCTGGGGCCACATCTTCCCATCCCACGTAACTCTGTGCCCTGAGTTCCAAGGATGCGAAAGGATGCGTAGGCTGGACAGAGTCATCACCTCCCACCTCCCCTCGTTGAATGGGTGACAAGACCCTTTGTATTAGCGTGCACTTTTTAACGTCTGTTTGCTGATGCTTTGGCCTCTGGGGTCTTGCTCACTGGGGAGGAACCACCTCTCTCAGGGTAGCTAATTCCTGGAGGTAGCAAAGGGCTTCACACCTTTCCCATGTAAACTGAGGAATCCAGAGCCAGACCCCATCACCTCCTCTATGGTTCAGAGTCAGGGTCACCAGTCCCTGGCCCTAAACACCTGAGGGCCAGGTACCAGACCCCAAGGGCAGCCGCTAGAGCCAGAGCCCACTGAGATTATTCGAACTAGCCAATTCTAACCTTGTTTACCTGGCCTTACCTGTTCCTCTCCCCAGAAACCACAATAAAGGCTCTTGCTGTTGGTAACAATCTTTCAATGGCAGCCACGTCTTCCGCTCTTGGCCTCGCCATCCCTCAATAATAGTAAAACCTTCATCTGACGGCACCCATTGAATAGAAGCCTCAAGTGAGCTGAGATGTTCGTGTAATTACCTACTTCCTTTCTACAATGGAAAAAAAAAGACAGCCACTGAGCTCCGGGCATATAACAGCATAATACTGGATACTCATGATGTTCAAGGTTTTTTGCTTTCTTCTGACTCTGTAGGTCAGAATTTCAGCTGTGATATATTGATTTATTTTTCATCTGCTCTGCTGCCAAAATTGCTGACCAGTTTGCTGACAGCCTAGAAGCCTCCACCCAGATGCCTTTTGAAGAGGTGCCCGATTTTAGAAAAGTAAGGACCTTGGAGATCAGGCTAGCAGGGAGAAAGCCCAAAGGTAATAAATGATTGATTTATCCCTTGATTCCTCCAGGGGCCTGACAGAGGGAGCCCCGAGTCTTGATTTAATAGCTGCGGTTTGCATTTGATGACTCCTCAGTCAGCTACACCGATGTCTCAGGATTTAAAAAAAAAAAAAAGAGTTATTGGTAGAAGTGACCTATCCACTGACCTAATTATCCTCTTTTTTTTAGCAAAAAAAAAAATTTGTTTCAAAGAATTTCCATCAGGGAGCATGTGACATAATAAACCATGACTAATTTATTTTTCATTTGTGGAGAAAATAAATTAAAATATCGAGTGCCAGTTGCATGAGCAGAATTAAGACACATTTCTCTGTGCAAACCCTTGGGGGTAAATTGGTTCCTGGAAGATACAATAAATCCACGCTGGTCTCTGAATTCCAGGATGAACATGAACACTTGTCTTCAGAAATCTCATCTCCAGAATTCCATCAGAAAATGACTTTAGCTTCACCTGCCAGCTGGAAAATTATGGGTCTATGGACTGTCCTCATTTTTGCAGTGACTTACAACTACCATGTTAAGTTGCCGTAACTTGCACCTTACTTAGCCAAATGTTGGCTACGTTAAAATCATATTTATCCCCAGCACTAATAAAACAGAAAAATAATTCATATGGAGTGGGCCCTCGCTTAGCTTTCAGGAATGTTCTAGAATAGTTTCTTAGAAGTGGAATTTCTGAGTTGAAGATTTTGCACAAACTTTAAGGCCTTTTGACCATTTCGCTCGAGGATGCCGTCCTCGTTTGCTCGGTGAATCCATGGCCTGCTTCTCCACCTGCAGGTGCTTCCCCTGGACAGAAGCCTCTTTTTGTTCCTAGCCACCTGCTTGGTTGCATCTTATCAACATTCGCAACCCCACAGGCTGTAATCCCAGATAACGGCCAACCCAGGTCTGTGAGGAGGACCCCAGGCAATGCTTCAAAGTGAGTCCTCAGCTGCAGCTAAGGGCCTGGAACTCCTCCCAGACGAGACTGGAGGGGAGTCCCTGTGATACCCTACCCGCCAGGTGACCTGGACAACACGAAAAAAATTCTCACGTTCTTCCATTCTATCCAAGTTCTTTCTTTTTACCCCACCTCCACCCGAGTTGAGTTGATGAAGGGGGAATTGTAATCCCTAGAGGCTAATTTTTTATCACAGCAAGACAATGTCTCTTTAAGGAAGAACACTTAAAAAAAAAAAAAATAGACATTTTGAGATACCACAGGTTTACCAAGAGGGCAAAGAAGAAATAATGCAGGCAAAGTTGAAGAAGGACAGGTAACAATGAAGAAAGGTCCAATAATTTAACCCCCTAAAAACACTGCAGTTAAAATAAAGCTCCCACTGTGGAAGTGTACCTGTATCACTGTTGCACACTGAACAAATTTTCACAGCTGAACATACCTACATAACTTGCACCCGTATCAAGAAACAAGACACAGGCAGCACCCAGAACCCCTTCCTTGTACATCAGTCTAACTACATCCGCTTGACTCCCCAGGGTGGCCGCTCGAATACAGACTAGCTTTGCCGGTGTCTGTTTATACACGGACCCATGCAGGATGCATGCGCTCTTGTGGTCTGGCTTCTTTGACTCAGCATCGTGTCTCTTAATTGTATCCATATTCTTACATGTCATTTTAGATTGTCCATTCTCGTTGTTGGATATTTTGTTTTCATATCACATGAAGTATATATCATCTTATATAATATACAGTGTACTCTATATAATATATATTGCAGTATATATTATTGTATAATATAATATACATACATGTACATATACATAATGTATATAGTATAGCATATACCATATGCATACATAACATATACTGTATGTATATAATATATGTACATATACATAGTGTATATAGTATAATATATTGTATATTATAACATACAAATGTTTATTATATAAATATACCACAACTTACCTAACTAATTGGGTATTTGCTTAGTTTCCAGTTTCTGGTCATTACAGATATTGCTGTTTTGAGCATTTGGACTTGGAAAATATAGGCATAAAATCCTATCAGGCATATATTTAGGGGTGTGATTGCTGGGTGATGGGGGCACATGTATGCTTAGCGTTGGCAGACATAGCTTTAGTAGATAGTACTGAACAATTTTACGAAGTGGCTGTGCCAATTTCAATTCATCTTTTTAATTTTCTTTTTCCAATCATTTGCTTGGGTGAACTTATTGCCTATTAGATTTTATTACTTTGTCTTGGGTATATGGATTTTCTGAAATACACTTTTTTCCCCTTTCTATCCTTTTTTTTTTTTTTTTAATCTCATGGGGCACTGAACTTGGTTCTTTTCTATATGTATATATATAAAGAATATATATATTCTTTTCTATATGCATTTGCTTCTATGGTTTCCTAAATAAGGAGTCTGAACAGAAATGTTTTAAATGGCAAAACCAGTGAGATTTTTGAAGAGTAGAAAAAAGTGAAAAAAAAAGCAGAGGATTTTTATAAAAAAAATTTATAATGCCCTTTGATAATATTTTCCCACACAGGCCAAGAGGCAGGGTGGTGTTAGGGAGAGAACCTGAGCATGGTGTGGAGAATTTCACAGCCAAGCTCGTCTGCCTAGATGACCGTACAGAAGCCACTCCCTTCTTCTGTCTTCTTGGTGTCACATGTCCTAGGCAAACACAGACAGGTGTCCACGGAGGGGTGATTTTTACATTTTACCTGTTTAGACTTTGCCGTTTCCAGTCAACCAGATAAAAACAAAAGCAGGTTGGAAGTGAGCTGTGAAATGGGGGTGTCCTGGAGGCCAGGAGGGAAGTGCCACGTGGGCAGGTGGCTCCAGGGAGCCTCGGGCACAGGTGAGGGGCCCCAGCCCTCTGCGCTCACACTCCACGGAGGGAGGCCCTTTCTAGATTACCGGTCCCATGGGGGCGGTTTGCCTCACAATGAATCGAGCATCAAAGTAGTCAAAGCAAGGTGTATTTTTCAGGTTTCAAATACAAGGAAGAGGGTCTTTGATTGTGGGATATTTGTTGCAACTGCTGGAGAGAAGTCGGGGAGGAGGGAAGAGATGAGTGTCCACGCTGTGCCAGGAGCAGCCTGCCAGGGATGCGGAACAGTGTTTGCAATCCGTTCATCTCCCTGTGAATTATTTATATGCCGATCTGATCTTACAGCTCATTCCAAATGCCTATTTAATTTTCCCAACGATGGCAAAATAAAGCATCTCCGGGAGAAACGCTAAGAGTTGGCTGAGAAGCCGTGGGCATTGGCTTAGGGTCAGATGCATAGTCCTAAATATTTATGGAAATATTAATCAATCAATCTTAACGTGCTACTGGCATGGGATGCTAAGGCCCAGAGCTACGGCAGAGATTTTCCTTTGGCCTTCATCCCCCCAAAGAACAATTTCACCTTCTGTGGCCTCCCTGGAAGAAATAAGCAGCACAATTCATGAGAGAAGTGCCTCCGGACTCTGCCCCTGCCCATGGAAGCTCTCCCTGGGTCCAGTTTCTAAACGGGGAGGATTGCTACAGCAATTCTGGGCATCTCCACTGCAATTTTCTCCCTGCTGTGTCTTCCTCTGTCTTCCAATTTGCAAACTGTCCCTTCTGGGACTATGAGCCCCACACCCCGCCCCATCCCCTGCTGAAGCTCCCAACCTCTAAGAGCAAGACACACAGTTGAATGTGAATTTCAGATAAATAGCAAATAGAATTTCAGTATAAGTAGGTCCCAGATATTTCATAAGACCTCCTTATATTAAATATATATAATCATTATATATATAAATATGTATTTAAATTATATATAACTACATATTTAGTTTATATAAAATTATATGTAATTATTTTATATAATCATATATAATTATGTTATATGATTGTACATAATATATAAGTATCTACTAAACAGTATATGTAAACCTAAAACTATGTACCTTGTAGTTTTATTACATTTATTAATTTATTATTGTATGTATTTTATTATAATATATAATATCAATTGTGTTTGTTATATTAATATTTATAATAGTATTACTTAGCTAACATGGTTTATTATGATAAATTTAGTATGCATACTATATAGTATGCATACTAAATTTATATATAATATATAATAACATATAAATTATAAACATAATATATAATATAAATTTATATATATAAATTTAGTATACATACTATATAGTATGCATATTAAAAATATGTGCAGCAAGCATGTATATATATATATATTCCATGTAAGCAAGTCCCATGAAATACCTGGGACCTACTTGAACTAAATAAAACTTTGTTGATTCTTTGTGTATTTATATCCCACCAGGCCCGGCAGCCCTGCAGCCCTGCATCTGTCCACGCGAGTCAGCCTGCAGGGAGAGGGCCTCGGACGGCCCTCTGCTGTGAGAGAGGGTGGTGCGCGGGCCTGGAGGAGGCGTGCGGCTCAGACAGAGTGCTCCATCCGTCTCTGCTACATCATTAGCACCCGTGAAACAGACATGAGGGCTGGTCCCCACTTGCTGCCTCCACCCTCCCATTCTCTCCAGAGCCCTCTACCTAACACCCTTCGTTTGCTGGAATCGAGGGCGGCCAGAAGCAGTATTTACAGCTAATCTGGACAGCTGCCTTGGGGACAAGAAGTACGGCTCTCTCCTGTCCGCACGGTAAAACAGCCTTATTTGTGGGCCCAGAGCAGGTGCTCTGGTTCTACCATTTATGTTTTCCTTTCCATGAAACTTTATTCAAAGTCTGCTCTTCCTCTATGGGAAAGTGAAAGTCTCCTTCCTCACCTCCTTTCTGTCTGTCTCATTTCTTTTCCTGTCCCCCCACATCCTGGCGTCTCCTTCAGATAATATGAGGCTTCCGGCACGTCAGCGCCCGGGGGATCAGGTCGGAGGCTTCTGAGGAGCTCAGAGGTCAGTTCCTGGACCCCCATTAGGACAATGTCTACCACATGATGCTCTAACCTCGTCTCCTAATCTTGGCCTGAACCTGAGCTTTTCTCAGGGGCCTGTACTTGAAACAGGGTCTTCAACAAGGATCCTCAAGATGGTTCCTGTGTGGGGTCTCCTCTCTCGGCAGTGACAGCATATTTTTGAAAATATTTGGACGTAAGGCATTTTTTTGTGAATTTCCCTTGTCAACACAACCAGCACACTCAGAGGCTGTTAGCGGACGACAAAAAACAAACTAAAACAAAAGAACACCAGACATTTTGTGCTTATGGTGCATTTCTCCGTGTGGACTTTCTGAAGCTGATACAGGGTCCGAGCTCCAGATCGGACTTTAAGCGAAGTGGGGCTTGTGACTAGCATTCCTGGGATACAAACGCAAACCATCATGGAGAGATCCTTCGAACTTCCAAATATTTCCCCACTTAATTTCCCACATATTACAAACCAGCCACCACACTCCTGGACGTTTTTCTTTTGATAGAGAAAAGGCTCCCTACGAAAACCTGCACAACATTGTTTATAACACTTTTTTTGTAATAAGCATAAAGTGGAAACAACCAACTCTCTTTCAGCAGGTGGATGGTTGAACGCACTGTGGTGCATGCAGACCGTGGAATACTACTCAGCAGTAAAAAAGAACACACTATCAATACACACAACAACTTCAATGAATCTCAAAGACATTATGCTGAGTAAAAAAAAAAAAACGCCCATCCCCAAATACGCCGTTTGCATGATTTCATTTATAGTATGACGGAAAACTATATACACAGATTCTACCATTGTTGATGCCTTGCTTCTAATATTGTACCATAATTATGTAAAATACAACCCTTGGGAAAAACTGGGTGAAGCATACCTGACTATCTTTGCAATTTCCTGTGATCTATAAAAAACAAAATTAGAGAAGTTGTTATCTTACAGTCAATTCATTCAGTCACAGCAACTAAAAAAATTGGCAAGCATGATTATTTCCATTAATACCTGCCATTGACTGGGCACTAATATTGTACAAGGCACTTCATCCATGCTCATCTTCATAATAAATTAGGGTGGTAAGTATTGTTGTCACCATCCTAATCTTACAGATAAGGAAACTGTTGCCCAGAAATATAAATTATTTGTCTTAGGACAAACTAGAAACCAGGATACAAACAAGACGAAAACTCAGGAGTATCTGTCCATGTGCAGTCAGATCAGCTTGCAACTTTCCAGAAAATTCCATCAATTAAGTCTGTAAAACTTTAAGTCCTTAGATATGACTTGGTTCTAAGCATCACTCCAAACCATAATTCCAAAAAGAATACAATACATGAAAATTAAAAAATAGAGGCAGAGTAAATCAAGTACATAGAAAAAAATATTTTCTCCTATATTGTTCTATTTTCCCAGCAAAGGGGGTTGGCTGGCGACCCCTGGTATGCTAGTCTGGAGGGCTGTTTTGAGATTGTGAATACAGGATCACCTGAAAACCTTTGTCCCACAAAGTTGGCTGTTTAAATAAGAGTTTACGATCATACCTCCAAGCAGGTAGAAAAGCACATGCCTCTTTGTACAACCACTAAATTAGCATTGTATAAATACGTGACAGACACGGCGAAGCCCGTGGAACATCCCAGAAGCCACCTGGTCTTTGTCTTCTGGTCTTTGTCTTCCAGTCACCTTGAATGTACTTCACACACCTGCATACGTGAGTCTTAACGGGAGATAGGAATCAGACACGCTAGGTGACTGGCCCAAGGTCATGTAGCAGGTGGGTGGTGAGGGCAGAGCCCAAACCCAGGCATTTGGTCCCCCATCCCAGAGATTTGTTCCACATAATTAGGGAAGACGTATTGGTCCCTCCTCTCTTCCTTTTGAATGGTGAGTACCTGGACCCAAAACAACCCAGAACTCAACAGTGCCCTTCTGTGACAGTACGAGAGAATAAGAGCCCAGGTGGTTGCTTCAGGGAAGGCCTACCGGGGGGGTGGGCTACCGCTGGGGAGGGTCGCTACGTATCAGGGTCTGGTCCTTAGCTGTTTCCATTTGGAAACTTCTTGCCTTCTAGGGATAGTGGGGAGAGGCCCTGGATGTGGAATGAGGTGAGCTGGGCTCAAGCCTGCTCTGTACTACCTGGGTGATTCTTTTTTTTAAATAAGGAACTCTGAAGAAGGATAGATTTTCTTGATCTTCCAAATTCACCCACTAAGAATTCCTATTTTTCCATAGCAGCCTCCCTTGAATTTTGGAAAGGCGTGGCCCAAGCAAGGAAAACATTTGCATGAATGTAGAAGACTCGTCATCATCATCATCAAACCAACAATGCCGACGCCCAACAATGGGTGCCGACGCCCACGCAGCTGTGTGTGCTCCTAGGCCCCTGGGAAGGACCTGCACCGTCCGATGGTGTTTTGAGAGGAACGCACCCAAAGTAGCTGTTGAGCCAGTGAAAGTCAATCTGAAAATGTTTATAAGAACCTGCAAAATCTGTGACTTCCCCAGCTAAAGGTGATGCCTGAAAATACCAGCCAGTCATTTATTTACAAATCGCCCAGGCCTGTCCGCCTCCGGTCTCCCCAGATGAGTCAAGCCCGGATGGGGCGCTCACCCAGGACCAGCGTCGGGAAGGGCGTTTGCTTCCTCTTCAATCCCAGACAACAGCGTGGGCTCTTCCCTTCTTCCCCTAAAAGGCCATGCTCTGATCACGTAACTCTATCTCGGGCCAGATGGAAAAGCACCCAGTTCTCTCAAGTCTGGCAGAAACGTCACTGTCCTTTGATTGATATTTTCAGATCAGCTCAAGTGCAGGGAAAGACAGAAATAAAAAGACATTGGAGATTTGAAGTCAAAAGACAGACAGAGGGGTTAGGAACGGGTCCCCCGCCGACGCTGTATGATGGTGGCCCCCAGGGAGGGTACGGGTGTGCTTGCAGACCTAGAATATGTGTTATTTTTATTTTTCACTGAAATGTTTTTGCCGTCAACGCAGGAGACACTGTATACAGAATTCTGTATTTCTGGCTTCTTTTGAAATCTTCTTTAGAGGATCTGTCGATCCAGGGGCCTGACTTCCGCCTGCCGCAGGAGCTGAGTGGCTGTTTGCCCTCGGGGCGCGGCGTGGGCTCCAGGTCCCTGCTCCTCCCCAGCCCCTGGTCGTCCTTCCAGTTCAGTCATCTCTGCTGCGTTACCTACCCAACTCCAGCAGCAAAGGCGGACCACTTACAGCAACATTCGCCCAGCATATGTCATCTGTCGTGCAATTAGAATTTAAAAGACATCCTTTTTCCCCCAAGTTTCTGAAAATCAACAGCTTCATTGCAGTGATTGATTCTGAAAGGAGGGAAAGTAAACACGTGCACGGCTGCAAGCCAGTCATCCGCACAGGTGCTCACCCCAGACCACATCCTGCACCCTCTCCACCCTCTGACCCAACCACCTCTGCTCCGCTCAGGGCACCGGTGTCTGGCCCGCACGGCACAGCTCTCTGCTGCTTAGGACAGCAGTAAAGTGCGCTATGTTTCGGTGGCCGTTTCCTTCAACAGAACTATGGGGACTCCCAATATTAATCAGACATAGTGAATGACCTCAAAAACAGTGCAATAGGAAAGGCATCGCCAAACATGCTGGAACTTAAACATTGATTATAAACCTAGAAGAGGGATAGAGAAAAATATTTACAAGAACACACGGAGTGTTATTTCCAGATGGGCAAATCAGAGAGGGCTTCATGCAAATTCCCACAGGACTCGGGCTCTTAAACCCACACAGAACCTGGAGATGCAGTAAAGGAGGGGTCATGGTGGTAGATCTGGAAGCAAACAGACAATAAAGACAAGCAAAACAAAATGTTCCTTTGAACATTTCATAAACAGCACAGAGGGCTCAAGGTCACTCCAAGGTCTGAGGTGGCTGCTGAAGCTCCAGCTCTCACACCCGGATTCCAGGCAGCAGGAAAATAGAACCCCTTGGGTCATGACTCCCAGCTGAGTTAGCTCCCTTCAAGCAGCCTTTCTGGAAGTCAGGGACAGCACCTCTGCCTCCATTGTGCCAGCCAGGTGTCTCTGCATGGGCTGTGTGCTCGTCCCTGCAGAGTAAGTGTTGAGCAGCATCCAGGAGTTCTCTCATACCCGTGCACACGGGTGCAACCTGTCCAGCGGTAACGTGACAGAGTGAATATTTGCTTTACAAACACTCTACAAGTGATCTGAACCCCTGTAGGACGCCTCTCATAAACAATCCCCATCTTTGCTTTCATCACAATCTCTACAATCTGTGGCCCCATCTTTCAACCTTCCTTGGTTTTCATTTTCTCCTGTGCAAAGTGGGTCTAGATATGCCCAAATATAATTGCAGAAGAGAGTGCGTGGCCAAGGGCTGCACAGATATCCGGGATGATGGAGAGGACGACATGCAGGTGCCGGTGGTCATCGGGGTGGTTGGATGATTCTGCGCTTGGTGGCTCGTTATCCATGCGCCGCTGCAGGGAATCCCTGCATGAATATTTGCGATGTGAACACTATCTCCACGTTCCACAGCCACCATGGCCGGGAGGGTTTCTGGTTGAGAAGGGCTGTCTCTAAGTCCTTGGGGTTCCATGTCCCTTATCAGCTTCACTGCTGTGGTCAGAATAGGCTGGGTTGTGCTCTGGTAGCTCTATCTCCAGAAGCTTCACTGCAAAGGCTCATTCTTCCCCTATGCCACGTCCCCGTTGGCCATCGGCGAGGGGCTGTGTGCCACGTTGGCCCCGCTCCAGGGCCCAGCCTATCCCAGCAGTCCCGCCTGGGGGTCCCATTCATCCTGACCACGAGACGGAACACAGGAATGAATATGAGGGTCACTTCTGCACTCACTTCCTTGGCTAAAACCAGTCCTGTGCACGCACCGATTTCAAGTGTGGACCCAAGAGCGCAATCGCACCGTGTTCCCAGAGGAAGGCAGCGGGCAGAATGAGCTCCACCAACAACCACACTCCAACAGGGTCCTCCAGCAGTGTGTGCTGCCCATAGTCGGCCCTCCACACGCCTCTCCTGGCCTGAGCGGGAGGACGAGCTTGGTATGGGTAAGTGACATCTGCGGGCGGTGTAGCTGCCCTGACAGAGTTAGACAGAGAAAGACAGCATCCTGAGTTTATTTTCAGTATCCGGGTCCTCTGCACGCTGTGCAGCTGAAATTGGCACAAAGGTCATGCTGACCTTGAGTCTAATGAGGGCACCAGAAGTTGTCTCCTGGGCAGTGGTCCTCAGAGGCCACAGCTGGGAAGACCAGAAGGAAAGGGGGCCAAGAGCTGAGCTGGGGTCAAGGCCCTCCTATCAAAGAACATAGATTGGGGACTTGGTTGTGTGGTTTTGCAATAGTGACTAGAAGGAGCTCGTCGCGTCCATGAGTGTTTGCAAGCAGACGTGTGAGGTGCGGCTCAGGAAGGAGGAAAACGACGGGGATGTCTGCTCACTGAGGCCATCCCTCGGGAATCCAGCCCCCTTGCGGTTTCGGGAGCCCTGCGTGCCCCCAGCACCTAGCTCCGACTCATCAGCAGTAAACAGTGGTAAGAGCGGATATCTCGGGTCTGATATCTTGCCCGACAATTAAAGAGAACACAAAGGAGTTTGAAGATGTGATCATTCTGCCGGTGGGAGTGAAAGGCATGCCTCGCCGTCCCGGGGCTGCTCTCCTCCAAGGAGGTTCCCTTCCAGAGCTCTCCAAGCTGCCTGTGGCCTCGGGACAAGGTGGCAGAGCCAAATGCAGCCAGTTATCAAGCTCTCTGACCGCCGCTCAGTTCTTCTCACATCCACGTGACCAGGATTCTTGGCCCAAGGTGACATCACAGTCATCTATCCTCTCAAGAGAAGTGTTTGCTGGGGAGAGTCTTTCTCCCCCCTGTAAGAGCCGTGGTCACAACCCACGCAGAACATTGACCAACCCATGTGGCAGTCTCTTTCCCAGGCTCCTGTGGTCTCTTCGAAGATCATCAAATAGTAGGAGGAAAACAGATGGATTTCTGTTTTAATGTATCCTTTTCTCTGCTCTCGTCCTCAATCTATGTCCAAATTAGAGAAAGATATTCTTCTTGTCCCACACTATGAAAATAGGATTTTAGGGCATTTGTAGACACCTGTCTTAAAAAGGCAACTGCTTCCATTTCTACAAAGTAAAACATTCTTTTTAGGTGCTTCTGCACATGCCGAAGAAACCCAAAGTGACCCAAACGTTCAGCAAGCAACCCCCAGTGTCACAGGTAAACAAGTCACACTCCTGTTGGGCAGAGTTGTGGATAAAGTGTGTAGGATTTTCGGCAGATAATGACTCTTTTCTCTGGTGAGAATTTATAGGCTGAACAGAATTTGTCAAAAGGTACATGTGCCCATTGGCTGAATGTGCAGGTAGTTGAACAAAATCTAGTTTGTATTTAGAAGAAATGAAAAAAAAAATCTTTCGTTTTATAATGTATGGGGTTTTATTACATTGCTCATGGCAATCAAAACATTTTGAAAGTCTCTTCTTTTTTTTCAAGGCAAACTACCTAAGAACTAGAGGGAACAAATTTTTATTGTTGCACACATCACTTGATATAGTATAGAAAGGATGGTTATTGGTAAAAACTGCTAGAATCAGCTCTGTGGGTAGGGGAACTGTTATCAAGGTTTCCCTGTTTGTTTGCCTACAGGACATTTTAGTTACAGCTTCTAAAATAGAAGATGGAGCTTTGTTTAGTTTCCTAGAGCGATCAAGGAATGGTATGGTGTGTGTGTGTGTGTGTGTGTGTGTGTGTGTGTGTGTGTCCGTGCACGCCATATGCGAACCTAATTCAGGGGTCCCTATTTTCAAGTGAGCATTGGTGCCTTTCTAGGAGGCAAAGGTACTTTTGTTGCATTAGGCGTATTTCTGGATTTATGAGATTTATTCTCCGTGTGTTTTCATATACACTTCCCTACCATGGCCAATCCCAAATGATTTTCTGCATATTGGACAATATTGTTTATTATTATTACTATTGATTACCATGCATCCTTTTTCCCCTGAAACAACCCAGTCCTCCACCCTCCCTCCTCAGTGATGTCTGGTCGTGCCGTGTTGATCCTGACATCACTCTGATTTTTATTATTTGAACTCATAACACAAGGTCACCATATTCACAGTGTTAAATATTAAAAATGGAAGTAGCTCTGTCTTGACACAAAGCACAGAAGTTAGAGACGGACAGGTGATGCCCACGATTACAGCATACTCGCATGGCAGGCTCAGGTCCCAGATCTCGGAGCGATGCGGCAAGAGATGCCCTGTTATCCTGAGCCACGAATCACTGTTGCCAACACCAGTGGTCAGGGCTGGGGAAACAGCAGCTAGATAATCTACACCACTTGCATTTCACACCAAGGACGATGCCCCTGACAGCCCCTATTTTTAGTGCCCTTATGGCTTTTGTACCTTCCCCTGCTTTCCACACTGGTCACCAAAAACCAGGACTTTTTGTGTCCCCGGGAAGGAGTTTTCGGGATGTGGTATATTGAGAGCTAAAACTGGGACAAAACTGGGCGAATTGGGATGTTGGTCACCCCAGGAGCTACAAGATGGAAAAGAGCTGCCCAACTCACATCAGACCTCGTTGAAAATACGTCTTTACTGTGTCGAGCCATCGAGACTCAGGGTTGGTGGTGAGAAAGTGTGCATTGTCCCCCTGGCTAACGCTGAACACCTTCCCACTGCATCTCTCCAAACCCGGCAGCCTGTGTAGACACACCGTTAATCAGACAGCCCAGCCGGAGAGACTCCACGCTTAAGCCAAAGGGTGCCATCCAGTGAAGAAAGTTCAAGCTCCAAACTAAAAGTCTGCCTTACCTTCCGAGAGCCATTCCTCGCTCCCCAGGCTTGCTGCGCTGGGTCATGTGCATGGAAGATAAGCAGGTTTAATAAATCATGAAGAACTTTTACCAAAGGCAGCTGTGCCATGAATTAAGGTGGTCCCAGCAGCCTGACATTTCACACATCTTAAATTAGGGATAATGGGTTCTTCTTTGGTCATCTACACAATAGAGAAGATGAAATATTAGCCCCAAAATGGGTTTTATACATGACCTAATTCTAATTTCTGTAATTTAGTCCAAACATTTATTGAGTGGCTTCTGTGTTCCAGAGACGCAGGTAAGGGATTTAGAGGTAAATGATGCACTGTCCGTTTTCTGAAGCCGTGTGTGTGTGTGTGTGTGTGTGTGCGTGCGCGTGCGCGTACGTGCATGTGTTAAGGTAAAATTCACATGACATAAAGTTAACTACAACTTTCAAATGAACAATCCAGTGGTTTTTGGTATATTCACATCGTTGTGCAACCATCACCTCTATCTGGTTCCCAGACATTTTCATCATTCCAAAGGCAACCCCTTACCCATTCTGCACTCACTCCCCATCCCGCCCAGCACCCAAACCCTCCTGCCCACTAATCGACTTTCTGTCTTTGTAGATTTCCCTTTATAGATTTCCTTCTGTCTTTATAGATTTCCCTATATAGATCTATATAGATACAGATCTGGATATTTCATATAAATGGAATCATACCGTATGTGACCCTCTCTGCATAATGTTTGTGAGGTTCATCCTTTTGTACTATGCATTCAAACAAAAATTTGTACCTGGATATTCATAACAGCACTATTAACATAAGCCAGAGGGTAGAGACAACCCAAATGTCCATCGACTGGTGAATGATCAAACAAAATGTAGTATATTCATAGCATGAATATAGCATGAATACTAATATTATTAACATATAGTTTTATCAAATGAAAAAGCTATATATATCTCAATGTGACTATACTTAATAATAATGTTTTGTGCGCTTGAAAGTTTCTAAGAGGGCAGATCTTCAGCATTCTCACCATAAAAAAAGGAAAAAAAGAATGCTAAGTAGGTAAGGTTGATGGATGTGTTCCTTAGCTTGACGGGGGCATTTCTATCACAACGTGTAGTATATCAAAACATTAAATTGTACACCTTTAATATACATACTTTTTATTTGTCAATTTCATGCCAATTAAGCTGGAAAAGAAAACCCTAAAAAGAAGAAATGAATGTACATTTTTAAAAAGGCTTTTATTTTTCTATATATCGACTCATTTTTATTTGTAGCCTTTATTCCCCAAGTGGCAGAGACATTGTCTAACTCAAGGCAGGGTCTTCCCAGCCAGCCCAGAGTCCGGGGTGGCGCTCTGTCCCGCAGGGCGTGGCCTGCATGTAGCTGGGAGTGACCCCAGGTCCCTGGCGCCCTCATCTATTTCCCGAGATCTCCGGGCACCGCTGCTGTACCAACACCACCAGGACCCGGACCACAGGCAGCCCCGGGCGCGCAAGGTGCACAGAGGCTCCGCAGAGGCTCCGAGGAGCGCACGGGTGCGAGGAGCGCCCCCAGGGGGGCACTCGGGCATAGGCAGTCTGCTGCTCCTGGGCGGTGCCGCCTGGGCCCCCCTGAGCCCTGGCACCCTCCACCCACGTCCCCAGTGCACACAGCACGGGAGCCCTTTCCTCCTGGACTCCCAAGCTAGCTGAAATTTCGAGCATGTCCCACTCCCTCTCCTGGGGGCTCAGAGCCAGTGAAGGAGGGCAGGTGGGGAGACAGGAAGCAATGAGCAGGCTTTTCTCAGGGACACACAGAGCAGTTCTCTGCAATCCATTATTTTCCCATTTTTACTTCTCCCCAGGCAGCGAGTGCCTCCTGTTCTGGCTTAAATGAGAGAAAACCATGTGATGGGCTAGAAAAATAAATTATCAGGAACAAACAGAAATAAATGACTACATCACTGTGTAATCCCATTTTAATAAACATTAAAAAAAAATAGAGGGCTCATGTTTATCTAATAGTGTTTTCTATCCTAAGAGAAAACTAATAAGCCATAAAGGAGAATCTACATATGTGACTATAGGACATTTTCAAACTTCTGTTTATTAAAAAGCATTATAAATACACTAAAAGGCAAAAGAAAACTGGGGAAATACTTATAATAGAGAAGACAAGGCATTTGCATCCTTAATATATAAAGAGCATTTATAAATCAACCAATATAAATGGAAACACATTAATAAAAACTGGATAAAGGATATGAAGAAGCAAATCAGATATGAAAATAAGAGGATATGGGAAATATATATTTGAGAAAATATGTATTTGAGAAAATCTATTAATAATGAAAATTCAACTTCATCATTAATAAAAAGAGAGCAAAAACCTGCAAGATGTTATGTCTCACTGATCGGTCTAGCAAAGGACTTTGAAACATAATCTCTTTTGTTGGTAGAGCATATTGAAATGGGCACTTCTATAGTAGAAACGTTTTAAAGAACAATTTTGTGATATAGATTCAAAGTCTTATAATGGAACTTCTTATTTGACCCCAACTTCACTCCTTGATATTTATTTCAAGCGAATAATCAGAGATGTAAAAACTATAAGGGCTTCTTTATGAGGTAAAGCATTCCCCATTTCAGAAAAGCTTTCAGCAGTGATAGCATGCTGATTGTTAGGCATACTAATGGCATTTTTATGTATGGGAAAAGGGCTGCACTAGATGAGCTGAGGATCACAAGTCTTAAATTTTATTATTCAACTACTCGATCATCAGAACAGAATTAGTGGAGAAGCCTTAATAAAAATAGTCATGATGAAAAAAAATAGTGATGATAATGGTAGTCACAATGGCGAAGATGGTGATGGTGATGATGATGGTGATGGTGATGGTGGTGATGATGATGGTGATGATGGTGATGGTGGTGAAGATGATGGTGATAGTGATGAGGGTGTTGATGGTGATGGTGATGGTGATGGTGATGGTGGTGATGGTGAGGATGATGTGATGATGGTATTGATGATGATGGTGGTGATAGTAGTGATGATGGTGATGATGATGGTGATGGTGGTGATGATGGTGATGGTGATGGTGGGGATGATGATGGTGATGGTGATGAGGGTGTTGATGGTGATGGTGATGGTGTTAATGATAGTGACGATGATAAAGATGGTGATGATAGTGGTGGTAATGGTGATGATGGTGATGGTGATGGTGAGGATGATGTGATGATGGTGGTGGTGATGGTGATGATGGTGGTTATGATGGTCATGATGCTGATGATGATGGTGGTGATGGTGGTGATGGTGAAGATGATGATGATGGTGGTGATGGTGGTGATGGTGAAGATGATGATGGTGGTGATGGTGATGATGGTGATGGTGATGGTGAGGATGATGGTGATGATGGTAATGATGGTACGGTGGTAATGGTGAGGATGATGTAATGATGATGATGGTGGTGATAGTAGTGATGATGGTGATGATGATGGTGATGGTAGTGATGATGGTGATGATGATGGTGATAATTGTGCTGGTGGTGATTATGCCACAGATAGTGGTGATGGTGGTGATGATGATGGTGACAGTAAAAGAGAAACTTTAGGGGTGACTCTACAAAATGTGATGGTGATGATGCTGATGGATAATGAGGATGATGAGGATGGTGACTTACAGTCATTGAATACTGATTTTTTGCCAGACGTCACTCATCTAAACATTTTATGTGAATTAAACTTTATGTAAGCCTCTTAGCCTGAGAAGTGGGTTTTATTCCTTTCCTCACTGTACACATACTGAAAGAAAAGCCCAGAGGGGTGAGGTATCTCTGCCTTAGGAAGAGAAAGATGGACAACCTGGGTCCCTGATGACCCTATAGCCACACACTGGCTGCAGCTGCCGAGCTCTGGCTGTTTCACATCAGAGAGCCACATGCTTCTAATACGCTCAAGCCATGTTGTGTTGAATTTCTGATGCCTGCAGCTGACTCCAATTCCTTACTTATAGGGAAGACTTCAAATATGGTAAAATAGTTCACTGTGAACTGGATTGAAGGTCTGTTTAAGACACCACATTGCTGGGTCATCTTCCCTCCAGGGACCCTCAGCCTCCCTCCTGTCCCAGGCAGCTTTGACTCAACTCTTCTGGGGCTCCTATGGAAATACTGGACAGAATCCAAGTGTTCAACAATAAGGACTGGTAAAATAAATACAAGCACAAAAATTTTTAACAATAGCTACCACTGTGAAGCACTTACCAGCGTAGGCGCTGTGAAAAGCGCTTACCGTGTTTTATGGAGATTTATCATGATTATCCAAATGTAGGCATGCATGCCATAATCCATAGCTTTGAAAGCAATATTTAAGTATTTTAATTGACATGATAAGATGCTTTATTAGGCAGATATTGCTGCAGAAATGCTGCATAAGCTGCAATTCCCAAAGCCACAAGCACTCAGTTCCCTGGCTTACAAGCCTTTGTGTTACCAGTGGCCATGTGCTGTTGGATCTGCCGCACCCCCACGTGTTGCTTATTTTATCTGAGCCAGAAGCTGTGCAGGACCTACTTTTTATCTTGGTGGATGGCAGAGGCATACAAAGGCTGGTCACTGCAAACAGCACATTTCAAGTTTTTGTCCATGTCGGCATCACTAATATCTCATGTGCGGGGCCAAAACATGTCCTGTGATGAAGCCCCAAATCAATGGGTCCAGATGAGCAGGAGGTACCCCCAAAGTCCCATGATTTTTAATTTTTTTTGTGGGAGGGAGTGAAAAGTGAAGAACAATAGGATAGTCTACCGCAGACATTTACAACATCATTTTAAAGAACTAAATGTGCATTGGGTTTAATGCCTTTTGTGTAAATGCTCTATCTATCTGATGTATATGTACATGCATATATTGGAATAAGACTTAAAGTAGAAATACATGAGTGCTAAACATTATCTTAGGAAGAATGAGTGTTTCAATTCTGTTTTTAGCTAATCTATATTTTCAGATTTTTTTTTTTTTTTTTTTTTTTTTTGGTAATGAAGCTGGATGAGCCACATTTCATTTTTCAAAGAGAACTATGTCATGGGTCAGTCTGAGCCTTGGACGGCACAGCAAATCCTCTCTTCTGCTTCTGAGGACCCGCAGTACCCAGGGCAGGAGGGTGCGCTCCCCGATCGTCTTCTCCCTGTCTAGCCTTGGAGGAGGTCCTCCTGTGGGGCTGTCCCTGGTCTGCCCAGCCCTCAGACTTTCCATGCCCTGAGCGCAGAGTGGGCCCAGCATCCCAGGACCCAGCCTGGCTCCAAAGCCCCGAGCACTCAGGCAGGCCTGGGAGGTTTCTGTCGCCCTCTCCTGGAGCAGGGATGGTCAGGGTCAGGCTTGTCCTTATTTCTCAGGCGTGGGAACCTCTTGAAGTCCTCTGCTTCATTTGAGTAAGAATATGAACAGGATGAGTTATTGAAGGTTCCTGCACAGAGCAGCAGCAGGTCACACCAGAGCAGGTGGCCGGCTGGCTGCGCCGGGACCAGACGTGGCTAGACGTGTGTTCTGATGGCCTTGGTCACGTCAGGGAGTGCTCAGTACAAGCATGGAAGCTGGGATCCCACATAAACCATTTAACAATTCCTCTGAGGATCTGCCATGGGCCCAGCCATACAGGGAGGCAGAACTGAGCACCCCGCTGCCCAGAAGTACCCAGGATGCCAGGTGGGCAGACTTGGCTCAGCAAGCACAGTGTGGGCGTCATGACTGGCGGGAGTGCTCAATCGTTTGCAACACAGTCAATTAAAAAAAAAAAAAAATCACGATGTGGACCAAAGCAAAAGAGAAAACAAGAAAACACAAACCAAATGAGTCCCCCGGCCCCTCCGGAACGGCCGGCCTCAGAGACCTCTATTCAAACATGCTCATGTATTCGATCAATGAAGAGCCACGCGTCGAGTGCACAGAGTGTGACCGTGGACGTGGGCACCTCGAGGCCAGGAGAGGAGTTAATCTGTGCCAAGTGCCCTGATGAGATGCTCAGGCATGGGAACAGGGGACTGGAGCCAGGATGGGCACATCTGGGCACAGGGAGGGGAAGGCTGGTTGTTCTCCTCCATCATGGAGGGGGTAGGGAGCAGGTGGGTGCTCCCTGGGGAGCGGGCTGTGGGGAGATTTGGAGGTGGGCAGAGGTGAAGACAGGAGGACTGCTGAGGGGTGTGTTCCCACCATCAGGCAAGGACAACAAGCTATCTTAGGCAGCAGTGGCCAGCAGGAGAGGGGGCGCGTCTGAGAGACGTCAGAAGAACAGGTGCTCACGGGCGTCGGATGAGAAGATTGACATCTTTAAGCCCCGGCTGACTCATGGTCTAATGGGGTTGGGGACACAATCTTCTCAGCCCTGCAGCAGCAACCGAGTCCCCAGTGGTGGTGTCTCTGTGTCCCTAAAGGTAACAGTGGCCTCAAGGTTGGGGCCGAAGTGTGGGAGGTCGAGTGGCATCACCAGTAAAGGAGACATAGGCATGGGGGTCAGGAGGAAGAGGAGAGCGCTGAAGCCCCCAAAGTTATTTCTAGGGGCCATGGAGGGTGTTGTGCGGCTGTCCAGAGGCCCTAGGGAGGAATGCTTTCTTTCAAAAGTTCTTTCTTGAGGGGAATTGTATTTGAAGTTAGAACAGCAGGTCAAACATCAGATGTGATCAAACTTACCGCTGGAAAAGTCAGCTTTGGGGGTTCATTTTTCCTAGAGATGAAACATTGCTTTTCTTTTCCTCAGCTGGGGGCCTGGGGGGCAGGCAGAAGGGTCAGGTGTCTTACAGCAAAGCCCTGGATGTAAGGGGGGCCGTTATCTGTCAGCAGGAGAATCACATGCAGCTCTGTGGGGCGGGGGCCTGGGGGCCCAGCCAAGGGAGTAGGATCCCCTGTCTATTGTCCCTTTAGACCACCCAGCTCAGTGTGAATGAGGTCCAAAGGGAAGCAAACCCGAGGTGAGGAGGTCCATGCCACCAGGGGCTCGCTGACGCCTGCGGGGCAGGGTTGGGGGGTCCCCACTCGCTGAGACTCGAGCTAAGTGCGGAGTCTCTGCTCTTGCTGTCTTCCACGTCTGCAGCGCTCACCGCCTGGGATGGGGCCCCCCACTCACGTTCATCTTACCCTTGTGGATCGGCTGCTCAAGGGGAAAGGTGAGGACACTTGCCAAAAAGGGGAGCAAGGCTGAAGTCCTGTACCCTTTCCTGCTGCCGTCTGCCTGCTCTTCCCACATCTTCCCTGCAGGAGGGCACAGGACAGGACTGAGACCACCGGGCAGTGGGGGCGGGCAGCTGTCTGGGGACCTGGCCATGGGGGGTTCCTGAGAGGGGATTAAGGAAGAGGACACTTTACCGGCTGCTGGCTCCAGATGTTCGGCCTCAGTGACATGAGACTCAGAAAAAGAAAAGGTCGTCTCTTCTCAGTTCTCTGGTCTCACGTGCTTGGTGAGGTCCAGAAATACTGGGGCACAGTCCAAGTCAGTTCATGACCTCTGGACCCTCTCCCACTGTGGCTCCAGGCCTCCCTCCTCTGTAGACGCCCCTTGCCCCGGGGCAGCCGGGCTCCAGGGCTGTGCACGCGGGGTTCACCTTCCCCGGGAGAAGTGCCATTACCATTTTGATTTCCTAAGCCTGGAAAATAAACTAAGCTATTTGGATATGAATTTGATTGTTTTGTCTCTCCAACACAAAACGAACAAAAACAACTTAAAAACCCCGTGAACGTATGGTTCCATTTGTAGCAGGAACAACCTTGGCCCTGGACGGCGGATCGTGTCTTCTCTACCGCCTTCCAAAAACATGCCCCTGCTCCCCACCACCCCCTCCTCCTCTTCCTTCTTGTCTTCTTGTCTCAGCTTCCCCCGGATGTCTTTAGAGCGGACTCCTCCATCTGCTTGGAGTGGAGCTGCCCCCAGGCCCTGCACCCCTGTGCTCTCACCCAGCACCCGTGTTTGGCCTCCCCAGCACACATCCTAATGTGCATCTTTTGCACCTAACACTGTGTTAACCACACTGGATAATATCCTGGGGGCCAGGAACAGACTCGGTACTGTTCATCTCTGCAGCCCCAGCACCCAGTCACCATCGGGCACAGAAGAGCAGTAACAAAAATCTGTTGAATTAGTGAATGGATGAATTACCCCAAACTTGAATATTAGATATACTTAGTGACCTCCATGACCACGCCATAGACTCTTCATCAGACATCATTTTTGCCAATTGCTTAGACTTCCTCTCTTCTTCCAGCACCTTTTAAGTGTCCTGTCCTTTCTTACTGTTCTTCCCAATGCCCGGGTCCTTACCTCCTCTGTTTGCCAAAGCAGTTTAGTTTCCCCTACTTCCTTATGTCTTTTTATGACACATCTTTGAGGTCATATTTTCTCCACCTAAAATGGTAAATCAAAGGATTTTGAAAGTAAATAAAGTTCTTTCCCTAATAGCTTTTTGGTTAGAAACAATGTTTCAGTGGACCAGAAGAAGGCAAAAAAAAAAAAAAAAAAATTATATATATATATATATATCAATGGAAAAGAAAAGCAGGGTGCCTCCCTGACTTCTGTCTTTCTGGTATGACTCAAAATCGAGGTTACCCCAAAAGGCTGCTGGTGCTCCAGTCATTGCATACACATTCCATGTAGCAAGAAAAGGTTGGAGGCGGGAGGACCATGGGTTACACCTCACACCTACATCTGCTCCATTTAAGGAGCCTTTCCAGAACTCTCACATAACATTTCCCTTATTCATCACTTAATAACAGGATACACTTGATTACAAGAGATGTTGAGCACAGTATACCTGAGTAAGACTGGGTTTTTTATTTTAAAGAAGAAACAGAGAGTATCAGGTAGACAGCATTTTCCACTTCTCTTTCTTTCTTGCAGGTCAAGGAGCTTTCTTGCCCTGGGATTTATACTGGTATGTGACACACACATGGATAGACACAGAGATGCTCCAGACATTCACTCAATCACACATCTTGGCTCCATTCTATCTGGATTGACTTAGGTGATGTGCTCCTACTTGGACCAATGACAGTTGCCATGGGAGTGACAAGTCTTATCCAACTAAGGAAGTAAGCCTGGGGCTGGAGATGGAGTCGGCTTCCTCTAAACCCTGTGGCTGTGTGGAAGGGCTCTACTAAGAAGGAAAAGGGGGCTCAGAGATGGAGGCAGGCACCTGACAGTATCTACTACGGAACCCGCGCCTGGTACGGTGCCCGGTATTCAGAGGATGCTCAGCAGGTAGAGAATGAAAGAATTAACTCACCATCTCCTCTTACTTCTTAGCACCATGTTCCCCTTCTACGTCCATTCCTCCCTCCCCGAGCTGCCCGATGTGTAACCTATCGCTCAGGACCCTCAGTCACCTGTCTGCCAACTCACATGTGTCTGAGGGTTAGCTCCGACGAGATCGTGCTGTCCCGTCCAGCGGGAGGAAAACATATTCCTGGTGCAGGATAGGGGGTGGGACGTGGGCATGTGCCTGGCATTGCTGAAAACACGCCCAGTGCTGGGCTTCTGTTCCAGTGTCCATTGCTCACTGTGTGGAACAGAAGAATGATGAGTTTCCAGAATGATCCATCCCAGCCCCACATACCCACCTCAGATTGTATTCTAGAAGGGTCAAGCTTCCTGTGGTTACATAAGTACAGCTTCCCCTGATGCAAAAGAGCACCAAGAGCAGTGGGAATTATTTGCTAATTAAAGGCAAGCATAACCTCATCCATTAAACCCACAATGATGATAAACCAGAAACAAACAAACAAAATCGATGTAGTTTCTTAATAATATGGATTTGAACTGATGGTGTGTAGAAGTGTGTGTGTGTGTGTATGTGTGTGTGTAAGGATACACATCACTCAATCATATGTTAAGAACTGTCACACTTTGCAGTTTAACCCATTGTGGAATTTTGGAAGCAATTTCAGTCTACAGAATACATACCTTTTAAATATCAATCTCCATGAGAGAGCTAATATTCATGGTCTAGTCATTAAGTATTATAAACATAGTACTGAAAGCTTATGAAAAACCCCTTTATGTTATATATCCTAATAACTAGAAAGCAGTATTTCCTTTTTTTTTTCTTTTGATGAGGAAAAAAAATGCCTCAAAGGTATCTCTTTTATAATACAGTATCATTTTTCTGCACCATTTGTTAGAAATATCTGTTCTTATCATCAAAGATCTTTCTGGAAATGTTTGTGCTCCCACCTCAAATATTTATGGTTTTTAGGCTTGAGATGACTTATTTCTATTTGCTTTTAATTTCCTCATGCAATGTTTCAAATGGCACTGCAAGTTGTTAAGAATGGTTTCGAGTTAAATTGTGTAGAGGTGCCACAGTGTTTCTGATTGCCTGCATTTGATGAGGTTATTAAAACAGTGGAAATATAAATTACCATAGCAACAAAAGCATAAATTCATAGCCTGTTTCATAATCTTGGGCCTGAAGGAAATTGTAGAGCTCTTTACAGCTCTGGCATGATGCAATGCGAACACTTAGCCGCTGAGTCACTAGGGGCTCAGCAATCCATCAGAGCCGACAAGTACTGAATCCGCACAATAGTCATGAGTGACTAGCCTGGGCCCCTTCTTTTTGACTTTCCACACGTTGGAGAGTCTGTGGGTATGCACAGGAGACACCCCTCTGTGGTATGTCCCTGTGCCTGCCGGAAGCGAGTGCTTCCTGAGCCTGAATCGTATGGTCAAGAAAAGTCGTCCCCTCCGAGCATCGTGTCCCCTCTTACGTGTGGATTCCACATGCTTGCCCCATAAGCAATGCCATCCTTGTCTCCAAAGTAGCAAATGCATATCAAGGGAAGGGAAACATGGAGGAAAAGAAAAAAAAAGGGGCTCGAGATATGACAAGTCCCATAAATCTATGCCTAGAACGTGTTCAAGACATCAGTATAGTGTGGGTTATCTTGTCTTTGATGGACAGGGCATGTCATTTGCTTGTTGTTTCACTTGATAGTAACCCAGAGATTAAAAGAAAATACAAGGCGGCACCTCTGTCCTTATGTACTGTTATGTGCTGTTTGATAAACTTGAGAAAAGTGTATCTTTGACTTGGCATTCTGCGCTGCCCTCGGAAGGAGCAGGAAAGCCGAGGACGAGATCAATCTTGTCCTGATTCCTTTTTTCCCAGCTATTGAGAATTTTTCTAGAGGAATCTCTGATTTTGGTCTATTGGGGTTTCTGGACAAGGTTCATCTTATAAAAATGCCACATGAATAGGAATGTGTCTTTCCTAGAATTCATATTGCATCAGTAGGATGACTATATTGTATCTGGGGCCTGGGACCTGGGCAGATTGATACAACGGGACAGGTTGAGGAACCTACAACATGTAAAGTGTCTTGAATCTTCATGGCAGGATCTCAGAAAGCTAAAGGAAGATAAGCATACTCTTCATAATCTTTAGGAGAAAAATTATAAAATGGCATGCTGTGTAAAGGGTGAATTCACTCATCCTGCAAATCTTCATGGAGCATCTAATACAGGACAGCATTGTTCTGGGCACGGGCACCGGCCATGAACCAGATACACCCAGGCCTTGTCCTCAGGGTGCTGGCTTCCTAATGGGGGCAGGGAGGGATGGCGGAAGCCTCCAGAAGGGAGCTCAGTGAGAAGCTATGGCAAAAATCCTGGCAAGAGTTATGAAAGTGTCTTAGACAAGGAGATTAGTTGAGGATGTAGGTTGTTCATTTCTAGATGCATTTAGAAGGCAAAGCAATGGGCTTTTCTGATGGATTCGATGCAGCTTGTAAGTTAGTGTAAGGAATCGAGGAAGAATCAAAGGATTTTAGCCCGACTCACCGAATGACTCAGTGTAGAAGGCCTTTGGAGGGGCAGACTGGAGAAGGGGCATTTGCTTTGGGACATGTGTACTTTCAGACATTTGTTAGGGGTATGAGTGCAGGTGCCCCGTACTCTCCTGCAGGCTCAGCGTGCATGTCTTTGATAAATGACCTTATCCTAACATGAGCCCCCATTTACTGTCCCCAGCATGCTATGTACCCAACACTTCCCATTTCTTCTTATTTAATTGCCACAAGCAACTTATAAGGACATTCACATCATCATTTATATATGAGAAAACTGAAATTTAAAAAGGCTTGAAATACCCTGCCCGGGGATTGGAATAGAAAGCCTCCTGGAGATGCTCCCTGTGATGGTCCATAGTCATCTGTCAAGAACTTAGAAGCATCACACCACCCCCCATCTGAGCAGAGCCCCACTGCAACCTCTAAGCTTCCTGGGAGACCCCACTATATTCCTCTCCGAAATTCCAGGGAAGGATAAGCCTCACCACAGCAATGATGCTAAATATTTGCTTATTTGGAACAGGTTCCCCCTGGAAATGATCATGGCAAAGTGTGGGCTTGGAAGGAGGGAACATTCTGCAGGAGCAGGTGCCCTACTATTAATTAATACATTAAGCCTCCTGGGCCCCCAGAGTCAGGAGGTAAACACGTCCTTTCTATCACCACTCCATCAGTAGTGAAGCTGGACAGCGGGAATCACATGCTGTCCAGCGGGACACAGTCTAGAAGCCCAGACACAGAGGGGGATCCGTCTTATATCGTGGCACTTTTAAACAATCAGTTCACATCGTTTTAAAGTGGAGGAAAAGCGGATCTTTCCAGACTGAACCAGGAACCTATGTTTTTACCCATAACATGGGTAAAATGAAACACTGAAGAGTTCAGAAGAACAAGAAGGGTCCAGGAGAACTTCTCACCAGTGAAGAAAAGAAAATAATGCCAGCACATATTTTATGACTTTCTTGATCATTCTGCAAATCAACCAGGTATTGAGCTAGAGAGAATCAAATCTATTCCATGAACATCTTTCACTGCCTACCGGTCAGTTCTGACCTGGACAGCTGACTTTCAGGTACGTGTGCAAATGGGATGTAGGCATGTCCCGAGGAAGGCGGACGCCACATCTGGATGCAGGGACCCTGCCAATGCAGACGACCTCTTCTGTCCCATCCAGGACTCACATGAAGGTGGGATACAGCCATGGCCAGCAAGCAACCCCACTCAGAGACTTTGCTTCTCTACGGTGAGACATAGGTTCTTTTGGCTTTAAAAGATCTGCATTTCTCCTTCCCTCAACCCCTGTGAGCTTACCAGGGCTCTGTTCCTGAATCAGGGTCCTGCACGGCAGGAAATGGTTTGTCCCTCAGCACTCAAGATCTGTCCTCTAGTGGTGTTTTCTGTAACATCATCCGCTTCCATGAACTAAAGCATGGCGGGGCATAATGGGGAGTTGGGGTTGACTGGCAACAGGACGTAACTGTGATGTCCAGAGAGGGGGTGTTATGATAAGGAACACAGAGGCTTAATTCCTTCATTTGTGAATTTGGGATAATAATAATAATAATAATAGCACATCTCACAGGGTTATTGTCATAATCGAGTCTAGTGGTAAATGCGAAGTGGTCAGCATCGTGCCTGGAATTTATACCGCACTCCATAAATGGCATGATCATCATCATCATCCAGAAAGGACTCCATAATAAATAGAAGGATTGGCCACACCAACGGCACCAGGTTCCTACCATGGCACTTTTAGGGAGTCAAGTAAGAAGAACATCTCAAAGAAGATCCTCATGTGCGAGCTTGGCTTCCAGAACCAGTGACCCGGGGCAATCAAAAGGTCAGCCAGCTGTGGAAGGAAACGTGTCCCATGTTGTTTTTGTTTGGCCAATCTCTCTACCCCCTTGTCCAGGGAATGGAACACTGATTTCCTGGGAAGCCACGTCTTCTGTACTTTGAGTCTTTGTTGTTAGAAAGGAGCCCTGACCTTCTGGCTGGGAGCCCAGAGTCCTGCCAGGCGATGCGTTCCATTGGTCCCTGCCCTTCCTGATTGGTCCCGGAATAGCCACGTAACCCAAGATGGGCCATTGAGTCTCAACCCTGGGATTTTGCTTGAGTTACCAAACTGATCTGGCAGTGTGCACTACTTAAAGAGTGTGAGTGGAGAAATCAGGAATAGATCAGGCCTCAGCATCTCTCTTAAGTTGTGCCCGAGAGTTCTTTAATGCACCTGCTCTCCGTATTTTTGGTGTCTGGGTATTAACTGTCTAATCCCAAGAGCACTTACAGACCCCTCTCCTAATTACCCACGCTCTGATTTGCTTTTTATGGGTAATTGACATATCAATTGCTCCTGCTCAGGATTGTTTTCACCAAACACTTTACATTATTTATCAGATTCGATGAAAAAATAGTTTTCATTAAGTCCCTGCTATTCGAAGTGCTGCTTGTCGTGAATTAACATATGGGTGGGCTTTAGATTTAAGACTCGTAAATGCCAACATCAGATGACCTGGTTAGGAGAGCCATTTTTCCCATGAAGGAGAAACCATTTGATAATAAGTACAGAGCGGCAGATAAGCTCCAACAATGAAATCGTTCTTTAGTTACTGAGTCTGAGACCATGGCAGTTGGTGTTAGTAACTGCAGAGACGAGTGGGTGTGAGGTCTTCAAACTTTTTGTTCCAAGGAAGTGGATTTTCTGGATATTTAAATACTGGTTGGGTGAGAGCCGCCTGCTTTCAGATAAATCGCCTTGTGCCATGTGTCCTGCTTCCACAAGAATCCCCAGAATCAAGCCGTCATGGGGCTGTTCCACGAGGAAGGGGCCATTCCGAGTCCCCGGCCCACACTGATCAAAGTGTTAAATCCTGCAGAATAGGGAAGAAGTGGTTCGTGCATTAGCAGTGAGCGACTTAATGCGTGGGGCAGTCTCTCGTGGGCTCGGACCCTGGCTCTGCTGTCTATTTTGTATGTCACCTTCTGTGAAGCCCTTTAGCGTTCTGCACTCAGTTCATCTGAGAAATGGGGTGATAACGCCACCTCCCTGCTGGGGCTCTTGTGAGAATTAGACGGGCTGGTACTGCAAAGTGCTTGCAAGTGTGTGGATACGGACTGTCACTGCCCTCAGCCCGCATTATGCAGTTGCTCACGTGTCTGAGTTCCCCACACTCCCCGCCCAAACTGGGGCCTCTGGGGTCAGCAGCTCCAGGGCTTCTGCTTGGCCCAGAATTGATCCTCAGGAAACATCAGTCACAGTCATGAATTTTAGAATGCAGGCAGCCTTGATAACGCTGGTCCTGGAGTCACGCTAGGCAGTTTATCTCGGAAAGAGGATGTGATATGCTTAGAAGGTTCCGGACCGGGGATTCGCCACCTTGCCTCATGGTCTTGGTCAACTCACTCCCCTCTGGGGACATACTGCTCACCTGTGAAGTGCAAGGATTGCATTGGATTATCTTGCAAATCCTTTCGGATAAGTTAACACAGGGTTACCCCATGCAACGGTCTAGTGACTTTCAGCGCTGGGGTACATGGCCATTTCCAGGAGACCTTCTAAAGATCAGACTGCAGCCACCGCTGCATACTGCGGGGTTCTGGCTATGCAACATTTGGGGAAAGGCAAAACTATGGCAATAGTAAAGAGATCAGTGGTTTCTGGGACCGCTGGGGGCGGGGAGGGAAAAGCAGGCGGAGCACAGGAGATTTCCACATGATACTGTCCTGGTGGATACAGGATATTCTGCATCTGTCCAAACCCTTAGAATTTAGCAGCACAAACAATGAACTCTAATGGAAACCGTGGGCTTTAGTTGATAATATTGTGTCAATATCAGTTCATCGATTGCAACAAATGTACCACACTAAGGCAAGTGTTAATAACAGGGTGAGTTGTGTAGGGGGGGAGCTAGATACATGGGAACCCTCTGTACTTTCCCGTCAATTCTTCCATAAGCGCAAAACTACTCTCAAATTACATCTATACATTTTAAAAGTATTTACTCCCTCTCCCCACCTCCAGGTATCCTGATAAGATTGGTCTGGGGTGATCCAGGACATCCGTAGTTTAGAGTTTCTCACATGATTCTGATGGGCAGCAGTGGTTGAGGGCACATCCACAGTGAAGGGTCTGCAGGATTGATGGATGTAGACATAAGGATGATGGGGCACAGGGCAACCATCTCTGGATACCCGGAGCCTCAAACCCCCAATGTGTCCTACTTGCTTGTTGCTCTGTTTGGTTGGATGTATCACTGAATGCACCCAAACTCTAACTCTCATTTCCCTGATTTGACTATGAGCTCCTGGAGGTCAGTGTGGTACCTTCTCGGCTTCTTGTGGTCCCTGTGATGTCTGGCATGTGCTGGGAGGGGGCAGGTCACAGTCCTGACCTGTTGATTGACTTCGTTGAGCTATGTGTGGGAGAAGCCTGACTTGGCCCCAACTGTCTCCAGGTAGAACGACTGGTGCACCCAACAGCGTCCTGAGCTTTATTCTACGAGACTGTGCCCTCCTACTTATCAAGGCTCCACAATATGGCTTTAATTCTCCTTTTCAAGTTTCACAAAATTCACGGAGCTTTTGTCTTTCAGATACTCTTCCTTTCACATCTCCCAGGTGGCAAAGAGGAAAAATTCAGCACCAGACTTCCGCACCTTTCCCTTATCTGATATTTCCAGAGAAGCATGCCCCAGTCTAATTTGCAGAAGGAAATTGAAAATGCATCTTCCTCACCTCAAGGGATGATATTCAGGAGCTTTGGAGAATCTTTAACTAATTAGAGAGATGGAAGCAGATTAATGGGTCCAGAAAACAAAACCTCCATCCCACCTCGAATGGCTTTTCCCAGGGTGTGCAAATTGGTCGTTGCTGGATCCAGCTGGGGAAAGAAGTATCTGACTACCTTGATATTTTTGTAACTGAGTATGGGGAGGAAGGTGATATTCCAGAGGGTCCACCACATTTTCTTGCCATTTGAGACGGGTTACAATCTCTCCTGGCAACTGCAGGGTCTGATGGGAATTTGCCACTTTATGGACAAGCAAAAAGGACACTTCACTGAGAGACTCACATATACACCCAAGATGGGAAAGCACCCTCACTCTAGAAATGCAAATCTAGGGCGCCTGGGTGGCTCAGTCCTTAAGCGTCTGCCTTCGGCTCGGGTCATGATCCCAGGGTCCTGGGATCCAGCCCCTCATTGCGCTCCCCTGGCTCAGCGGGGAGCCTGCTTCTCCCTCTCCCTCTGCCACTCCCCCCCCACTTGTGCTCACTCTCTCTCTCTCTGGCAAGTAAATAAATAAAATCTTAAAAAAAATGCAAATCTACTTAGAATTGTACACAAATACAGGGGTCACAATCTTCGGCTCTAGCTATCAGGCTTAACATTCTCTTTAAACGGAATGAGAGACAGACAGACCTACAGGACTGACCCCTCTCCTGCCTGGAGACAGGCAGGGGCTGCAGAAGGTAGAAGTCCCACCTGTATTCCTGGCCAGGAGAGAGATGCTCTGCTCAAGCTCACACACGGGAGCGGGGGAGTACAGAAGGCATCCGGGGATACGGAGCTTGACTGCCTGCACCGTTTGGAGAAAAAAAAACATCCAACTACAGTCTATGAGTTTCTCTGGTGGGATGTGCCGATGGTAAGGGAATAAATCCAAGTATGTGTCTATGAGTTTCTCTGGTGGATGTGATTGCGTAAGGGAATAAATCCAAGTATGTGTCCCAATTGTGTCAAAAGTGAAATGTTCATATTTGCTCCGGGTGGGGCGTAGAGTTTAACTGTAGGCACATCCGCCCGAGGAACGAGGAAATCTGCATTTAGATGTATTAACACATTTATTAACAAATGATGAATCTGAATTGTCTCTCCTTTAGATCCACAATGCAAGCCTGCATTTAGAGACCACGTCATGGGGCATTAAAGTACATCTCTCAAATCTGAGGGCAATGGTAGGAACCAAGAAAGAGGCAAGCAAGCAAAGTCTCAGAATCATGGAGGGTATCTTTTCCGATGTTCTTGCCTGTGGGATAAGCTGATGAGGGTTTTGCAAGCACCTCGGAGTTGTGGAGGGTGTGAGCTTTAAGAATTAGAGAAAGGCTCCATCGGGCACTTCTACTTTCTGTCTTCTGAATGTGCTTTCACCTAATCCTTCTGGCCGCAGTTGATTCAGAGGTTCTTACACACACACAAGCATGCACGCACACCGGCACAAACACATCTATCTACACGTAAGCGTGTGAGTGTGGATTGTGTAGATGCAAAATGTATGTGTTATAGAAAATTTGGAAAAAAATAAACAAAGATAAGGGAAATGTGACCCCCTGTGAGCCTCTCACTAGTAAATAAGGACATCCCGACGTGGGGTGGGGGTGTGCGGCGTCTCCACTCTGAAACCATGGCCAGGATGTGAATCCAGTTTCCCCACATCCTCATAGAGTGGTTTGAAAATTAAATTATAAAATGTATGCAGAAACATAGCTGCCCCTGGCACACAATACATGCTCAATAAATGGTGTCTACGGAACCAGGCACAAGGCACTTACATGAAAAGATGTTCGTTGGGGAACCTGGGTGGTTCAGTCACCCCAAAGGTGAGCGTCTGCCTTCAGCTCAGGGCATGATCCCAGGGTCTGGGATCAAGCCCCGCATCAGGCTCCCTGCTCAGCGGGAAGCCTGCTTCTCCCTCTCCCTCTGCCGCTCCCCCTGCTTGTGCTGTCTCTCTCTCTCACACTCTCTCTGTCAAATAAATAAACAAAATCTTAAAAAAGAAAGAAAAAAAGAAAATATGTTCATTACCGGATAAGAGTGAAATTTTAGAAACAATCAGTTATCCACCAATTAAATGATCAAATCATCCTATGGTATAGCTGTTCACTAGCAATGCTCCCAGAAAGTCCAAACGATGAAGTGGGTCTGTATGTACTCATCTTATGTCACGTGACAAAGGCATACATTGTCAACAAACCTATAGATTAGTATAGTTTATGATATTAGAGACCACAAGCCATAATCCTCCATTTTGGCATATATATTTATATATAATATATGCACGTTTACTTTTTGTATGTAAATTCACATGCCTATACATTTTGGAAGGTTACATGCCAAACTGGTAACAGTGATGATTGACAGAGAATAATTATAGGACAACATAAGGTTAAAGAGGACTGGTGTGTGTGTGTGTGTGTGTGTGTGTGTGTGTTCATTTTTCACAACTGGATTTCAATCACATATTGCTTGCTTACTTAAAAGACCCAATTTTCAGCTCTGGCACTAACTAGTTGGAAGACTTTGGACAAATTACTTAACTCTGATCTTTACAGAGGAGGATGGAATGTACGTGAGAGAGACAGGAATCAAGAAGGATCCCGGGTGACTCTCTGGAAAGCATTGAAACAAAGGCGCCATGGAAGGAGCCGAGTGCCTGCTGTTTTCTGTGTTTGCTTGCTTGTCTGATTTCAGTATCGCATGAAGTCTGTGCCCCTGTCTTAAAATGTTGAGAATTAAATAGATGAATATATATCAGATGTTAATAGAAAGTCTGACCCAGTACATAAATATCCACTCCTGAAGGCTATTGTAAAAATCTTTGTTGTTTTGCAATGGTGAAAACGGACACCCTGTAGACCACTTGGGGAGAATGCGTACTTACTCTAAAGAGCTGTTTTGCAAGGTCACTTAAGGATATTAATATTTAAAATGATATTAATCATTTTGATATTGATATGAATATTTAAAATGTCTGCCAATGAGACTTCACAGCTTTGTAAACACCCATCCTAAAACAAGAATCGTGTATCATAGTCTAGAGTTGCTAGGAATTTCAGGCTTTGTTTCTCATTGCTATCCATGAGTTTGTATTTATTATTTGCTTGCTTTTATTTTTATTTGGCCATGTTACAAATGTTAGATGGTGCATCTCCTTTTGACTTTTGCAAACCCCAAAGAAACTGGTAGGTCAAATAACACATTCATTACTATCATAACAACAAATGATGCATCAGTAATAATAGCTCATTAAAACACGGATATAATGTGAATTGTTGAATTCATAACTGTAATTCGATTTGTTTCTCTCCTCTTGAGAAGATATTTTAGAATGATATTATTATCAGACACAGGGGGACGATTTTGTCCCCAAAGGGACATTTGGCAATGTCTCCAATGTCCCAAGACGTCTCTTTACTGTCACAGTGTAGTGAGGGCTGTTAGGGGCATCTCGAGGTCAGAGGTCAGGGATGCTGCTGAATACCCCACCAAGCACAGGGTGGCCCCACACAGCACAGAATTATCTGCCCCAAATGTCAATAGTGCCGATGTCAAGAACTCCTGTTATAGGGAGAATTCTGCTCAAACAAAACTTAAGGATGCCCAATCTTCAGTGTGAGAAAGTCTGCTTTTCACTTGTGGTGAGAAGACAGAGATGAGTAAGATGAGTAAGTCTCTGCTCTGCCTCTGTCCTGGAATTCCGTTCAGAGAATGAATAAGCACAGAAAAGGGCAGCCTGTCCCCCCTGAGGGTCTGTCCCGCCTGAGGGTCCGCCCCAGCTGAAGCCTCTGCCCGCGGAGGACTCCGCACCCACCTGCTCACACTCCACCTGTTTGCACATCCTTTGTGCAGCTCAGCCTTGCAGAGCCTAGTCTTCAGAGCTGAGCCCCACCCAGGTGGAGGCATTAGAAGGGGGAGGCCTCGCCCCCACTGCATCTGCTCCATGGCCATATATTTTCTTATAGGGCTTCTGGGAAACACTTTTTCGGGGTCAATGCCCAAAACAGACTTGGAAACCGTTGCTGCAGGGAAAGGCCTCGCTGGCTTGGAATCCCACACAAATACTGACCAGTGGTGGTAAAGGGAGTCTCAGCTTCCAGTGTGTACAGAGCCCAGGCCATCTTATAAATGAGGGGCCGGCGGGGGGGGCCCTCGGGCTGGAAAAACTGGGAGATTCAGTCCTCCCCCGGGGAAGGAGCTGCTCGTTCCCACTACACACGATCCTACACATGGTCCTGCAGGATGGGGTGCGGGTCCCCCCCCAGGTCTTCTGATGTTTAAAGAGAATCCAAGACTCTTGAGTTTTACAATAGGAAACCTTGTATCTCTTCCATTCTGACAACACCCAAACATTTTTGGAACCGCTTCTAAGAATCAAAGAGAACAAAATGAAACAAAATGAGAAATAAAATAGGGTGAGCCAGGCAGCAAACAAAGCCCCCATATGTCTGGCACAGAAGTGACCCCAGACGACCAGCTTGCGATGCTTGCCTGCCCCGCTGTCCCTCCACCTCTCTCTGTTAAAAATGGCAATGCAGGTTTCCTGGCTGGATTTACAGAATTCACAACAGAACGCACAACACTAGCTTCCATAAGGACCCTGGTAACAACTCCATGCTTTTCCCATAGATTTGTCCCCACTGGGTGGGGTTCGTTGAAAACAAAATGCTTAGATTTTGTTTGGATTCAATGTGGCTTTTTCCTGCTCAAAAAATTAAACAAAAAGACTGGGGTTGGAGGAGCAGCCCACACCTTCCTTCTTCTCTTCCCTAGAAATGCCAACCTGAGCCCCCGGGGAGCAGGGATTGTTCTCTATTTTTCATTGGAGGACTCCATCTGCAGCTGAGCAGGAAATCAACACTCTCATACCTGGGCGAGAAGCAAGGGAAAAACCGTCTTCGCTGTTGCCAACCAACCCAAAGGACCGGGAAGCGACCTGGAAGTGTCAGGTGAGCCGAGAATTATAACCAGCAGGCACGTGAATGATACCGTCCTTCTCCTATCCCAACCTTCTATTCTAGAAGCCATGTGACCCTTCGAAAACAGAAGAGGAAATGGAAGTTTGCAAGTTCGATTGGAATAAGTCCTGGTTCAAAATAATCCACGATGGAGCACATTCCAACACTGCAGAAGGAGAGTGTTTCAGTCTTGGCATCTTATCTGTTTCTGGTATCAGACATTTCCATTCTTCTCGTTCTGAATTTCAGAGAAAGGGCGGGGAGGGAAGGCGGGATGGGGAGGGGGGAGAAAGAAGACATAAATTTACAAAGAAAGAAGAAATTAAGAAAGAAATCTTGTCTAGTAGAGTTGAATAATCAGAATTTTCTTTGGATGCGATTCCCCTCAAGAGTAAAGTCCTGGTGGGGTCTGGGGCTGGCACTCTTCTAAGTGCTGGGAGGTGAGCAAGAAACCGCTAACCTAATGTGTACGTGTTGGGGTGGGAAGCTAATATGATAAAAAAAAAAAAAAAAAAAACCCTCAGTGCCCAGAAAACACATAGAGCAAACAACGCTGTAAGCAGAGCCGAGGCTGGTGGTGGGTGTTCTAATTTTACAGAAGTCCCTGTTGGAGACTCTGAGAAGCTGACCTTTGGAAATAAGATTTAAGGGAAGGAAAGGAGTGAGCCAGGTTTCTGGGCGGAGAGCAGCCAAGCCTGAGGCCCGGAGGCAGGTGTGTGGGGTGTGACGGAGGACTTGGTCTCTGAAGAGCCCGAGTGCTGTTGGCCTTGGCAGAGGGCACGAGGAGGCAGCGGTGTGATGGGCCAGGCCTTAGCTGCCTGCATCCGGGTACCCTCCTGGCTGCAAACCCCGGCGCCCGGGATGGGCAGGGCACGCATGCTGCTCCCGGGCCCGTGCTCAGGGCGTATTAAAGAGCTCCACGATGTGATGCTCCCTTCCCTGATGATGGCATTCAGAAAGCTGCTTTCCTGCTTCCTGCCCATGGAGATTTGCCTTTACTCCTCTGCATGCTGGGTTCTGTATCACGGCTGGAGGGAGGAGGAGAAAGGCGCACACAGTGAGCTCCTTCCACGTGGGGGCCAAGGAGCAGCCCCCTTCACCCGTGGAGGCAGGTGCTCCCGCCCAGGCGTCTGCAGAGAAGACAGGCCAGGCCGAGCCCAGACTGTCTTTCACCTCCCGGTGCTTCCTGCTTCCTCAGGATCCAGGCCTGGCTCGCTGCCAACACCGACACGACTTAGAAACGTCGCGGGTCCCTGGCTCTCGGAGCCTGTGTGCAGGCAGCTGCCGCCCCCTCCCACCTGTGACTCACGTGCGGCTTCCTGAATCGGCCCCAAACCAACCTCCTGCAGGAACTGGGCTTGCTTCTCTAAGTCGGTCAGCAGTGTCCACCCGTCTGCGTGCTCTATTGGGATCTCAGACCCCATTCCCTGGGGGCGGCTGAAAACAAGACCCCCTTTCTTGGAGGTGGAACGTGGCTTTGCATCCAATCAATAACCCCCGTGACTGTGCACAGTGAGGGGGAGGGTGGGGCGCCCCTGCAGGGGGGAGGGGAGCCGGGGCCTCAGGACCGCACTTGGGATTCTTTTCTAAGACTAGTTCTTTAGAGGAGTTTTAGGTTCACAACAAAATTGGTAGGAAGGTACAGAGATTTCCCATGTTCTCCCATCCCCCACGCATGCACAGGTGCCCTACTATCAACATCCCGCCACAGTGGGACCTTTGTTACAATCACGAACCTACATTGACACGTCGGCATCACCCAAAGTCCATAGTTGACCTTAGGGTTCACTCTTGGTGTGGTGTGTTCTGTGGGCATGGACGCAGGTATAATGCCGTGTGTCCACCATTGTGGTCTCATACAGAATACTTTCACTGCCCTAAAAATCCTCTGTGCTCTGCCTGTTCATCCCTCCTTCCTCACTAACCCCTGGCAACCACTGATCTCTTTGTCGTCTCCATAGATGTGCCTTCTCCAGAATGTCCTAGAGTTGAAATCACACAGTATGCAGGCTTTCCAGACTGGCTTCTTTCACTAAGTAACATGCATTAAAGATTCCTCCGTGCCTTTTCATGGCTGGATCCCTCATTTCGTTTAGAGCAGAGTAATATTCTATTGTCTGGATGGACCACAGTTGATCCATCCACCTACCGAAGGACGGACATCTTGGTCGCTTCCACATTTTGGCAATTATGAATAAAGCTGCTATGAACAACTGTGCACAGGGTTTTGTGTGGACGTAAGTTTTCACGTTCTTTGGGTAAATACCGAGGAGCGTGCTTGCTGGACCGTGTGGTAAGAGAATGTTTAGTTTCGTAAGAAGCCGCCCATCTTCCAACGTGGCTGCACTCTCTTGCGAGCCACCAGCAGTGAAGGAGAATTCCGATCGTCCACATTGTCGTCAGCATTTGGTGTGGCCAGTGTCCCAGATTTGGGCCACTTTTACAGGTGTGTAGTGGCTTCTTCTTGGTTTAATTTGCATTTCCCTGGGGACATGTGACGTGGAGCATCTTGTGGCTTATTGACCACCTGCGTATCTTCTTTGGCGAGATATCTCTCACTATCTTCGTCTGACTTTTTCATTGGGTTGTTTGTTTTCTTATTGCTGACTTTTAAGAGTTCCTTGTATATTTTGGGTAACAGTGCTTTATTAGATGTGTCTTTTGCCAACATTTTCTCCTTTGTGGCTTCTCTTCTCATTCTCTTGATAGCGTCTTTTGCAGAACAATTTTTTTTTAATTTTAATGAAGTCCAGCTTACCAGTTCTTTCTTCCTGGAATCGTGCATTTGGGTTGTATTTAAAAAGTCATCACTGGGGCAGCTGGGTGGCTCAGTCAGTTAAGCATCTGCTTTCAGCTCAGGTCATGGTCCCAGGGTCGTGGGATCAAGTCCCGCATTGAGTTCCCTGCTCTCTCTCTCTTTCTCTCTGTCAAATAAATAAAATATTTAAAAACAATAATAATAAAAAATAAAAAGTCATCACCAAGCCCAAGGTCATCTAGATTCTCTTCTCCTAAAAGAGGTTTCCCAGGTGCTCCTGTCGTGGGAAATCATAACTCTGTTCATCTGTCATCAGCTCAATCTTCAAACCACATCCTGACTCCAGAAACGGCTCAGTCTCGGCCGCAGGACCCTGGTGCGTGCAGCACCTCCCTTTGGGGTTCCTGCCACCATCCCCTACAGTGACCCCCACAGCTCACCTTTGCCCTTCTGTTGCCTCTTCTCAACAGAGAGCAAGAACATTTTTAAAAATATAACTCAGATGATGTTGCCCTTTGGCTCAGTATCCTGCAAGGGTTTCTCACTACACTCGGAATCAAATCCAGTGTCCTTGTGGTAGCCCAGGACCCTCGGTGCTGGGCGCCTCTGCGTCTCTGACCTCCTGGCTCACTGCTCTGCCCCACTCTGGGAACAGTAGCCAGACCAGCCGTTGCACCTGCTGACCTCTGCCTAGAGCCTCCCCCACCCTCATTCTCCCCTCCCTCCCATCCTCTCCCCACATCCCCACCCCCGTCTCTTTCTCTTTCTTTCTTACATCCTCCTTCCCGTTCTCTCCCTCGGGGTGCACATATTCCTTCAAGAAATGGTCACAAAGTTCTTTTAGAAATAAACACAGAAACAAGGCTTTCCTTCTTTCTCAGTCCCAAGGACGTTATTTGGCTTCACGCCCAGACGATAATGAAGCCAGGAAGGGCGGGGAGGGGGGGGGTAGTGTTTGAGCTTCGCAGTCATTTCTCTGAGGCTGAAAGAATTGGAACATAGAACTAGAATTTGGGTGAAGGCTGCACTATGCTAAAGAAGTATTAATGAGGAGTTCTGTTGGACCCCTGGAAGGAATGTGGCACGTGGAATATTTCTAATGGCTTTAACGGGTTGACCCAGGAGACCCTGCAAGATAGGCATGGGCCAGCCAGGTGATGGCCAAGTGGTGGGAAGCAGAGAGCATATCTGAACTTGAGCTCTGAGCTCTGTTCCATGGTGCATGGTGCTCGGCCCATTGCCTCTTGCGTCTGAGCGTCAGTTTCCCCATCTGTACCAGGGGGTGACAATAGAGCATTCCTCACAAGGCTGTTGCAATGACTGATGGGATACTGACTGCAAATGTCTTAGTAGCTTGTCCGCTACATGACAGACCTTAAGTCAATTACTATTATTACAATTACTACTATGTTATTTTTATTGACCAACCTCATGTGGTAAATATATGCCAAATCTAGGATGAACTCAGATTCTCCTATTCTCAGCCCATTTTCTTTTCCTGCTCTTTGACTAAAAATCAAACAACTGAAATCAGCATTCTTTGAATTTCTAATCATGCATTTATAAGCCATCTTGTTTGGCTAAGGGCAAGAATTAGGAAGTGAATAAATTAAGCAGACAGTCAGGAAGCAAAACTGCCACCAAGTTCTGCCCTTGGTACGGAAGCTACCTGGAGTCCAGTTGGAGAGCAGCGTCATTTCAGAGCTGCTGATGGAGGCTCCAGGAAGTTTTGAGCCCTTTGGGGTCTGTTGGACCTGCTATATATAAGTTGGCTAATCCTTTAGGATTTGGGGGTGCTTTTCTAGGGTATGTCTCTCTGAGGAGCACACAGGACTCATCTGAACCCATGTAGATGATCCCAGATGTGCAGTTCTGACACCCATGTCAGGGGGACATGACCTCAGCTGGACATGACCTGCAGGGTGAGCAGGTCAAGGTGAACCTGCTCGTCATCAGGTACTGGTGGCTGGGAAGTGGTAGATGGGACATGCATGCCTCTGGGGTGGCAGAGCTGACTGCCATCCTGCAGCATCGCACCGCTAGGAAACTTCCTGAAAAAGAGGGAAAAGGCAACTCTTGTAAAAATGCCTTAAGAATAACAGCAGCATTAAGCATATATATTACCCATTTGTGGAATATTTCTCTATGTGCTTACCCACCTACGGCTCTAAAATTGTAGACTCAAGACAACCCAGGACCCAGCCCCCAGCCCAGCAGAGTTTATCATGATGACATTTGGAGTTTCACACTGGATTTTCAGGGTTTTACATATCCCCACTGTTGTCTGCATGGCCCTTCCCTCGTGTGTGTGTGAGAGTGTGTGCACATAGATGGGAGGGATGCTTACTTGTTCTCAGATCTGAAAACAAACACAGCCACTGGGAAAGTATTATCTGCAGCTGGATTCTCCCTCCCATCTCTCCACTCTCCGAAATAACACAGGATGAAGACGAACAAGAAAACCTCAATCATCTTGTGCAACAGGGTTAAACGTTGGAATGTGACCTTGGAATGCCTACTTGCGTGAAACAGAGGCAACGTAACGCTCAACAAAGATCCCCAAATCAGCCTCTTCTGAAATTGTCAGCAAGTTAAATGCCATGCAGACGCCCATTCCAGGTGTTTTCCTGGAGAAGATATGAGAAGAAATTCTCATATCACAATCCCTCCTTAAATTCCCAGAAGACTCCCAAAGAAACAAAAATCTGCCTTCTGGATTTAGTCAGCACATTAGTATTTGCTGAATGCATTTCCCCAAATTCATGTATCTATTAGCTTCCAGGGGAAGGGAAGACCTTCCAGGAGGAAAAGGGACAGTGAATGGATGTTTTGATGTGGAAAACGGGAGAGAAGAAGTTCCAGGCACTCTCAACTGATTTCTTTGGAAGGTTACTTACGATTTTGCCTTGCTGATGGCCTTTTGCTTTGGTTACTGTGGAAGTGGGTTATGTTTCTAAGCAACACTTTAGAATGGAAGGGAAGGACCCTTCTCATGGGAGGAAGTGGTGTGTTCTAATCTCGACTGACTCTCAAAATGTCTGTATTTGGTGGTAGAAAGAACCTACCTCATGTGCTTCTGCATTTAACAGGGTCCAATCCAGTGGCAGTTGAGTTTCACTTAGTGAATCTACAGCTAAAATTATACAGCAGTGATTGATATCTCAACTTTCCAAAAGTGGGCTGAGGGATCCCATGGGTAAAGCTTGTCTTTATGTTTGGAAAAGGAGAAGAAAATCCCTTTCATTCTGATGATGAATTCGGTCACTTAGATACATGCCTGAGGCATAATTTGGAAAGCACAAGATGTCTTTCATGCAACAGCATCTGGGCAACATGCTGCAGCAGTTGCTGATATAAATAATTCACTGTTAATTGCTTCCAGGGTCACTCCTGAAATGCATACCCTAAGTTGCATGACAGGATGATGTGCAGTGCAAAGGGATAGCCGTCTAGACAAGTATTCCCATTCACCCTTGTGGCTTGTAAGGAAGAGGTGACCCAGGCTCCTTCTGATTAATCAGTGCAGCAACCCTACATGGATATTTGCAGAAGCTGTGTGCAATGGGCACTCCGTTTTCCAGATGAAGATCAAGACACTACAGGGTTAGTCTGACAATGACTTGTTTCTTCTATGGTCTGTTTCTAATGGGGGGACATGACCTCTATGTAGCTGAAATGACTCAGTCTGAGTGGTGGCATCGCCACTGGGGTGTTGGGGTCCATTGTGAGGGAGGGGACGGAAGAGTGTGACCTAAGCCTCCTGCCTGTACAGGGATTTCAGTGTAGACATTTGTCATCATGTCAAAAGCTGTCATTACACCTGAGTGCATAAGTGACTTAATTATAAGCTCTAAGACACAACCCAGTTTGTGTATGCCTTCTTCATTTTCCCGTATACAAATAGGAATCAAATACACATGACCCTGGATATTTCTCGACCACTAAAAGACTTGAGTTTTCTGTTGATCATTTCCCCGCTCCACCATCCCCCCAGAATAGATTCCACATCCTTAATATGTTGACATTTGTTGAAAGTACCGTTCACTGAACTTACCACAAGGTTAAGGAATCAACTCATGACATGACTAACATTTTTGTTGAATGCCTCTCTTTGGTCCCTGATTGTAAAATCAATGAGGGCTTTTTTTGGTTTTGTTTTGTCTCCTGGAAAGAGAGGGATGGAAATCTTTTTTAAAAAATGGGCAAAATTCCTGCCCTTAGGCAGCTGACATTTTTGAGAGGGAGAGACAGTCAGCAAATAATAAATAATTAAGTATGTAATATGTTAGGTGATGGCGTGTGCTAAGAAGAAAAACAGAAAAAATGGAAAACGGTGAGGATGTGAACAGAGAAAACTCACTTAGAAGCTGATGCAGGAATAAAGACCTCAGCTCTATGTCCATCCAGGAGGGAGAGGGCAGAACAGGGCAGAAGAAGTAGCTTGTGCAAATGTCCTGAGGCTGGACATGTCTGGTAGCTGCAAACCACAGCTCAGAGGCATAGGGAGAAGCATCAGGAACATGGAGTGGATGGGAAAGGTCTGAGGACTGATGAGGGTGCGGTGCCTCTAGGGGCCTTTGTAAGAATGTTGGCTTTAACGCTGAGAAAATGTGAGGCTACTGCCCCAGGCCAGGCTGAAGAGCCTGGGATCTGAGTCACGCGCGCTGTCGCAGTGCTGTCTCCCTCCCATGGCTTTGCAATGACCAGGGTGTCATTGGCCTTTCGTGGCCCCACCTGCACTCTTGTTTTTCTGGGTCCACACTGTCGCTTACATCCCCTGCCGGGTCTCTGCAGCAGGGGCCAGTGCAAGAGGGTGGGTGTGCACGAGGAAATGCTCTCTGGGAGGGACGGGACACGCTACCTGTGGGTGGCCACTTCAAAGAGCCCCCCTCTCTCCCCACTCATGCACTTTTCCAACTCAGGAGAAGTTAGCTCTCTGTCTGAATTTCAATGTTCTGACCCAAAAGGAAAGACAAGACCAACAAAACAAAAGTTATGAGCAAAAGGCAAGCATTTTTATTTGCTTTGGTCTTGAGCCATGGGGATTTCAACCCACAGGACATTGAAGAAATGGGTAACAGACCCACCGTTCTTTAGAAATGTCCTGGTCCCACCACTGATACCAGCTGAAGATGTGCTAATCATGTTTTACAAACAAGAAAAAGCTGAATGCCTGGCACTCCCACCTTTGCCCTCCAGTACTGATCTTGGCTTTGCAAGGCTCTTCCCCGGCCATGTCCGTTCGTGTTGTCAGAGCTGCCGTCAGCCAGCTCATCAGGACTGCCCGCCGAGCATCCTGAGTGTGCCAAGCACTGCGCTCAGAGCCTATTCCCTGCTAAGGAACGCCGTTGCTGGGACCCCCCCTGGAGATTTGCGCTGGTTACTTGGTGGTGATGATTTTGACCTCCTCTGGCCCTCTTCCCATCTGAAACCTTCAGCTTCTGAGGTTCACTTAATGTGACCAGATTGAATCCCCATCCCTGTATATTGTGTTCTGGCTTTTTATTACTTTTCTTACCCCTGAGATTGACTATAGCAACCTCTTGCATGAGCAACCCCAGCCATACTGGCCTTCCTCTGACCTTCAAATATGCCTGCTCATTCCTGCCTTGAAAATCCCTAGGATGTAGGGTGGATCTGAAGCAGAATGGATGTGGATAACCCATTAATAAGGACTGCTCGCTGCATGCTTACCAGTGCTTGGGAAAACGTGCAGGGACATGGTAGCGTCTGCTCATTTAGACAGGGGACAAGAAGTGCTAGTTTTTCCCCGCCCCTGTTTGGCTTGAGCACTGAAATCCTCCCCACCCCCTTCCCGGGAGCCCACTCAGTCTGAGTTAACTGGGACAGATGGTCACTCTGCATTTAAAGCTCCCGACCACCTCACCAGGTGGGAGTCATTTGTGTCCCATTTCACAGATGAGGTCTAATGAGGTTACAGAAGTTACGTGATTTACCTGATGCCCCTGCCTCTCCCCAGTTGCAGAGTGATTTGGGGCGTGGCCTCCAAGTCCTCCCATTACACCATCTGCCCCCGGGGCAGATTTTCTCGACTAATTGTTCGGAACTTAGTGTGGCCATGGATGCTTTTAAAGAGTGTCGCAGGTGGCTCTAACGTGTAACCAACCCCCCGAGGGCCAGTGGCAGAGTTAGGAACGGAGACCAGAGCTCACCTGTTCCGGGGGGGCGTCCTGGACACGCCCCTTATTGACCGTATACAACTGGGCAAGTTGCTTCACCTCTCATGCCTCTGTTTCTGAGTCTGGAAAAGAACGGTCCCTGGAGCACCTGGCCCTAGGGTTTTTCAGAGAATGAAATATGTGGGCGTTTGTAAAACTCTTAGGACAGTGCTTGACAAATAGTCAGGGATGTGCAAGAGTACCTATTATAAGATAATAATCTTCAAAATGAAAGAAAAGTAATGTCATATAAAGATCCAAGTGGTAGAAGACCTGCATTATTCATTTTCAAGCAAAATGTTATGCAAGTTTAAAACATTGTCACGGACTCCAAGAGCCCTTTCTCCCTTGGCACCTTGGATGGGGCACTCGGGCCACTGGGAAGGGAGAGAGCCCGTGGCTTGGGCTCCACTCTCATTAATTTTAATACAGACACGACTACGTTCTCCTCCAAACTGTGAAACATAGATTTTAATTTAGCTCCGCGGGTTCCTGCAGGACTGAGGTGACACACTGGAAAATATATCAGTGAGGTGTATCTCCCAGGAAGAGAGACTGAGCTCCGGCACGCAGTGGCGGGTTGAGGGGCCCTGGCTTTGGAGGTGACCCGGGGGACAATGGTGCTCACTGGGCTGTTCTCGCCCAGAGGCGCTACCTGCTCTCCAGAAAGGCATCCTGTAAGGTGAGAGAAGGTGGGCTCCGAGGTCTCGGTGACTATCCATCCCGTGCACTCACCCAGCTCCTTCGGACGGAGAACGGCACTCTACCTCGGCGCCCACGCCAACGGTCCCTGATGCTCCTTTGTGTGGTTCTGCCCACGATAAAACTGCTTGCATTCCCTTCATTCCCCGGGTCCCGTGTTTAATTTCTTCAGCGGTGAAAATTTAGATTTTTACGAAGGTTCGCTGGACAGAGTTCGCCTTCATGCCCATTTAAAAAGAGGCAATGGTGGTGAATGTCGTGAACTTCGGTTTTGGGAGAGACGGGACTAGTCCAGCTATTAAGGCTTTTGCTCTCTCTTATTGTTGGGTTTTGGGGTTTGTGTGTGTCTGTGTATGTGTGTGCTTTTGTTTTCATTCCTGAGTCCTCTGTTTATTAGGGGCTGAGTGGCTAGACATGGCTGGAGGCTGGGGAGTAGAAAAATTCCAAATGCAGGCATTTCTGAAATATGCTTAGGTATTTCGGCGTGAGGTTGCGGAGTCTCACGCATGGTGCCAACTGCAGCTATCCTACCCCAAATGGCCTCAGCATAACGCTGATGTTCTGCTCTAGATCCACATTTCCAGTAAGGCTCACAATGCTGATTTCTGCTTTCTCGTATCTTTTCCTGCATAATTAGCTAGAATTTTCCCCAAAGAAATGAAACCTTCCCTTGTTTGTTTGTTTTTTAATCTGTAAATTAAGAGTATTAATAGGACAATGGTGTTGCATCTGATTCTAATGATTATATTCTGAATTCACTGGAAAGACACAAATCAGGCATCGTAAAAATCACTCTGGGAAACCACATCAATGGTCCTGCTGTCATCAAGATCATGGCCCTTACAAACTCGGATTCAAGATGTGACACAAAGCTGTGCTCTCCCTTTTTTCACTGGAGCTGAGGATGGGGGCTGGGGGGGTGGGGAAAATTTCGGGGTTCTGTCTTTCTCTCTCCAAGAAAATATACTAAAATCTGTTAAGTTAAATGTGTATCTATGCAATGCCGTTTTTCTACCCTAGAGGATTCCTAAAAGGACCGCAAGAAAAAATGCAGGTATCAATCTCTTAGAAATGTAAGCTCTCACTACTGTTGGATCCCCTGGCTCACTGCTCTCCACCAGGGCCCCCAAATATTTTAGGTGAGTTTCCTCGTCCTCTCCGACATGGCCCATCTCTTTCAAGTCTCCATATGTTGGAATTTACCTTCCATCTTCCTCCCCACCCAGCCTCATCCCAAAGACCAGTGGGGATCCTTCCAGGAAAGATGCCTCTCTCCTACTTAGCTGCCCAGGGACCGCCTCACTCCTCCCGGCTCTACCTGGACTCATGACTTACCTTATTTGCGTGTGATGGCTAAAGCCTTTTGGGACACATCTTTAGAAGCAGTCCCTTGACTAGAGAAAAGCCCCCTAAAGTTCACGTGTGGTGGACATTTCCCTGGAAGACCCACCACCTGCAGCCCAGAACTAACTCAGCTGCTCCTGTGATTGGGACACATCTTCCAAGGTTAAAGCAATTGTATTGTTCATATTGTAAAGACCGTTTGGTCACAGTTTTGCTCACAAATGGTAGCCTCTAGGAGTCTGAGTATTTTCTGAGGCTGAGCTGGTGCCAGAGGCCCAATTTGCCTCCCAGGTGCTGCCATTTTTCTTCATTTCCTTGGAAACAAGCGCAATATGTTGGTACTTTGCTAAAACAGGTGATATTACCTAATACATCAATGTCACAAACACGACCAAAATGGATTTGGCAAACCAGGGATTGTTAGCAGGAGCAAGAGACAAAGAGTGATAGCTCCTAATTTGGGTTGCCAGTCTTGTCCAGAGCACCTCTTGAGCTTGGAGGCTCTGCTCAGCTCCTGGTTTTTCCAAACTTGTTTCTGAAGACAAATAACTGTTTTAGTTAGACGGTGCTGCTGGCATTGAGCTTCTGGGGAGCTAGTTCTATAACAAGGGGCCTGGCCAATTGTTGCAGAGTCGGGGTGGTGTCCCTCATCAATTTCTTCATGAATGTCACTCTTGTGCTCGTGGGCATGGTGGCTGCGTGGGCGGCCACATGGCTGAAGGAATCAATATGGCGTCTTACTCGACCTCCCAACAGTGTGAACTCAACTCCTTGAAAAACCTGCATCATTGGTTTCTAGACATCAGTCACTTCCGGTTCTTATCCTAACCCACAGCTCACGTCTCAGACCCCTGCACTGGTTCTTCCACATTCGCTGTTCTTTTCCATATTGGAAAGCACCAGGTCTCCATCCTTAGACCCTGTGTTTACCTGCATACATTCCGTTGTGGGTCCCTTCCAGTCCCAGGGCTTCAAATAATCTTTTCTGGCTGGTGAAGGATAAATTCATTTCCAACTAGTGTGTTTACTACACATTCTAAATGCTACATCCAATTGTTTATTGGATATCTCTCTCATCTTGGGTGCTAGCAGACAACTCACACTTAATGTCCAAAATTGAGTTCTAAGTTTCCCCCCTAAACCACCCCAACCCTGATGTTCCCCATGTGAGTATAGGTTCACTTCATTTATCTTGTGACTCAGGGGGAAAAAAAAAAAAAACATAGGTTCTCCCCTGATCTCTCTCTTTCTCTCCCATTTCAAATGCAATCCATGAGCAAATTCTACTGGATCTTTTCTCAAAAATATACTCAGAACCTAAACAGCTTCCGAACTCCTCCACCCACTTACCATCTCCCTTCTTCACCATCCTCTCTCTCCTCTGGCTTATGACAGTCTCCTCTCTGGTCCCCCACCTACCACCTTTTTTAAAAGACTTGCTGTTGTTTCAATCTCTATGAATATAGTAACTAGATTAATGTTTTGAAAACATAAGTCAACCATGTTACTCATCTACCCAAAATCCTGCAATGCCTGAAATTTTATTCTGAGTGAAATGCAAGGTGACCCACAAGGCTGGAAGACCTATCTGCTACCTCTCTGAGCTCAACCCTTCTGGTGTCTCTGGGTTCCCCAGGTGCTGGTCATACTGCCCCTTTGGTCAGTGTCTGGATGTCTGGATTTGTGAACTGTTGGCCACTTTAGGTAAACCATCCATGGGCAAGAAGGATGAGTTCTTGAGTTCTGGCATTCTGCTCCCACGAAGCCCAGTGCATGAGTTCTAGGCATTCACAGACTTGACAAGTCATTGACGTCACTAAATTGATATTTAAAAATCTACAACTCATCAGTTTTTCTCACAGATCATAACAACAACCCACTTTTCTGTACCTCACCCCTGTGCAAGGTCAGAGGGCTAAGGCAGGCTACATCTATCTACAGATTGGGAATGGCAGGCCTTCCTGCAAAGCTTCTCCTGTGCCTTGTCCTTTCCATAGTTAAACTCAGCCCAGAGCCATAACTCACACTCCTGTGCCATGGAGGTGTTTGAGAACCATCTTTTATCATCAACAGCATAACCCCCCAGCTCCCAGCTGTGAAGGCCACGAGAACCAGCACAATGAAAGCCACTTACCACACGCAGGTGGGATGTTGTCTGTCACCCATGACAAATGGCCCCAGCACAACGCACCTTGCAGCTTGTTTGTCTACTTCCTTCCTAAAGATTTCTGTCATTGTCAACACACTTCATCATGGGAGCAAGTCTCAATAGCCTGTGGAGGCACGAGGCGACCCTGACATATAGCCTCATCTAAACAAAGAATCTTGTATTGCGAGTATTTCTATGGTTGGGCTATAATTCTCATCCTGAGCCGTGCGTGTGAGTCATCTGAGAAGAGTTTGTTAGCTGGTGTTGCTTGAATAATGCAAATGGCTAGGTCTCATTCCAGAGAGCATCGGTCCCAGCTTCTGGGGGTGGGGCCTGGGTTTCAAGATTTCTTAAAACTCCCAAACTGGAGCCACGGTGGTGAAGCACCAAATAGACCAAATCAAGAGAAAGCAAACACACACACAAGAAATCCAGAGTTAGGTGGGTTCGGTTGGTAGGCATGATGCCTGTTTCGGAGCTCGCTGACTGTATTACCACAAACACCAATAATTCTGTAAAGCAAGCCTACACCCACGGATCTCTGGGGCCTGTGACCCTCCCAAAATTACAGAGAAGGCCAGCTAAGGGCTGCCAGGCTCCCGAAGACCCTCCCCTTCTGGGGGCGCTGTCCAGTGGGCAGCTGAGTGGAGGCTGCAGGAGTGCAGGCTCCCGGCCGCGCTGATGTTTTCCCGCGTTCCCCAGGGGCGCGGAGGCAAGGACTAAGCTGACTCCCTGGTTTTAAACAACAACAAAGGGGTTCTGATCGCCGGGAGGTAGATTTTCCTCAGAGAAAACTCCTCTTCCTCTAGGGGCCGCTGTAGTTTCTTTGATCCTCTCCATCATGGAAGCCAACTGTGCTTCGTGAGTAATCAGCCCAAATTTGGCCAAATATTGCCAGGAAGGCTGTGTGTGGTGTGTTAGAAGTGCTGGTTGCTCCATTTCTAACAACCGCACCCCTGACTCTCTCCCTCTTTCTCTCTCCATCTCTGTGTCTCCGTCTCTGGGAGACCATGTTCCTGGATGCCATTTCCACATGTGGATCGTTGGTTGCAGTGAACTATAGGCAAATACGAGAGAACGTTCCTCTTCACCTCTGGCTGAGCACCCTCCACACACACACTTTGTTGAACAACTAGATCTACATTGATTTTGTTTTAAGAGACCCATCTCTGGGGCACCTGGCTGGCTCAGTCGGGAGAGCACATGACTCTTGATCCTGGGGTCATGAGTTCAAGCCCCACGGTGGGTGTAGAGTTTACTTTAAAAAATAAATTAAATTTTTTAAAAATGTAAAACTTTACAGGTTAAAAAAGAAAGAGAGAGAGTCCCGTTTCCAACTATGCTATTTCCTGGAAATAATACTCCACACACACACAAAAAGAGAGCGAGAGAAAGAGAGAGGAAGGAAGGAGGGAAGAAAGGAAGGAAAGAAGGAAGGAAGGAAGGAAGGAAATAAAGAAAAGAAAAGAAAGAGGGAGGGAGGAAGGAAAGAAGGAAGAAAGGAAGGAAGACAGGTAGGAAGGAAGGAAGGAAAGAAGGAAGGAAGGATGGAAGGAAGGAAGGAAGGAAGGGAGATGACTTACAGGAAAAGAACACTTCTCTAAGAAGCTAAAAACAGGAATTGCCAAAGAAAGCAACTTTTTGGCACAACAAAGACTATGAGTTTGGAATCGACACCCCTGAGTCTTAAGTCACCTTCCTTACTCAGTGTCTTTCAAATGGCTTTCAAAATAAAATCTTATTTTGGCAAAGGCATTTGTTTAGAAAAACAAAACAAAACAAAAAGCTCATTTCACTTCATATAACGTCTTCCAGGTCCACCCGTGTTGTCACGAATGGTGGGACTTCCTTCTTTCTAAGGCTGGAGAATATTCCATCATTTGTATATGCCAACAGCCAAGATGCAGAAACAACCCAAAAGCACACCAACAGAGGGAAATGTCTTGGGTATTTCCTGGTGCCACTGAGACCCAAAAGTTCTGCAGGAATTGGGTGGTGACAGGGACACGGAGAAAGGGTGGGGACCTCATCGTCGGGCAGATGTGAGTTCTAGCCCCAGCGTGAGGCTTCCTCCAAAACTCGAAGCTTCTAACGCCCTGAATCGCCTCAAGAGAATGAGAGAATGTAGAGTTTCTCACACGACACCTTCCACAAAGTCGGCGCTCCGTTCCTGTAAACAGATGAACATCAGCTCGGAATTCTTTGTGACTTACGGCCATCAGAAAAAGGAGGCAGAAAGTACAGCTAAGCAAAGATGTGTCATCCGAAGACATTCAATCACTCGAGTGACATCATCTATCAAGTGTATCTTGTGGGGGCTGAATCTCCAGGTTAGCGACCACCTCAACCCAGGAAAGGCCCAGAACCATCCATCCACCTGCCCCTGCTTGTTATGTTGATTGATGAGACAGATGGCACCACTTAAAAGAGTGACATTTGCTTTCAGTAAATATCAAAAGCAAACTGTTCATTTATTCCAGAAAAAAAAAAGCATGTAGAAAATATAGAGTGAGTGTAGCCAATTAATTTAGCTTTTACTCAAAAGCCCTGTGACAATGATTGACACCCAAACATGCTTATGAATCAACAGTCTTGGGATCAGGAACAACATTTTGTCAGCAGGAAATAATTCACTTTTTAGCAGAAAGCAAAGGGAGTACTTGTGGATAATGGATTGCGAACAGACGTGTCTCTAGATTAGCGTATTTAATATTTTACAATAAATGGTCTGGAGGAGGAGAGATTTTTTTTTCAATGAAATGTTTAAGTCTGCAGATGATGCTTAGCTGTTGTGAATTGAAAATAGCAAGGGAAAGTAGTAAGCCGAAGGATGTTCTCGCAATACAGAGTGGGAGAAGATGAAACTAAATTGTGCTATTAATAAGTGTATATTGTTTCCATTTAAATCAATAAATGATTCCCTCCCTCCCTCCCTCCTTCCTTCGTTTTAGTTATCAAATAAACAACCATGTATTGGCGTCAATGGGCACTGGTGTGTGTGTGTGTGTGTGTGTGTGTGTGTGTGTGTATGTGTGTGTGTGTGTATCCTGGAAAACATTTAAGAGAAAAACTGATTTTTTCACCAACATTCTGCAACCTTATTGTATCCCCGGCACTGTTCAGAAGCGCTATGCCCCATGTCACCCTCTGCCCAGTCCTGTGCGCTTGGCATCGTCATTATGCCCTTTTGCAAATAAGAAAACGAGGCTCATCAAAAGGAATGAGATCTTGCCATTTGCAACGACGTGGATGGAACTGGAGGGTATTATGCTGAGCGAAATAAGTCAGTCAGATAAAGACATGTATCATATGACCTCACTGATATGAGGAATTCTTAATCTCAGGAAACAAACTGAGGGTTGCTGGAGTGGGGGGTGGGGTGGGAGGGATGGGGTGACTGGGTGATGGACACTGGGGAGGGTATGTGCTATGGTGAGCGCTGTGAATTGTGCAAGACTGTTGAATCTCAGATCTGTACCTCTGAAACAAATAATGCAATATATGTTAAGAAAGAAAAAAAGAAGAAGAAGAATGTAGCAGGAGGGGAAGAATGAAGGGGGGGAAATCGGAGGGGGAGAAGAACCATGAGAGACAATGGACTCTGAAAAACAAACTGAGGGTTCTAGAGGGGAGGGGGGTGGGAGGATGGGTTAGCCTGGTGATGGGTACTGAGGAGGGCACGTTCTGCATGGAGCACTGGGTGTTATGCACAAACAATGAATCATGGAACACTACATCTAAAACTAATGATGTAATGTATGGGGATTAACATAACAATAAAAAAATTAAAAAAAAAAAAAAAGAAAACGAGGCTCAGAGCACTTTAAATGACTACCCACTCACAGCTACAAAGAGCCAGGATCCAGACCCTGCTACTTCTGATGGTCCTGTGTCTGGGGACAAAGAAGGGACCAATGGATACCCTGCCCCATCCCTCGACCTAGAGCATGGATGCTCCCTCACTCTCCACAACCCAAGGGACAGTGGCCCCTCCCTTGTCTCATGCAGCCCTCCTTCGGCCTGTGGGCACAGCTTGGCAGGTGGCACCTTCCCTGCCCTGCACATCCGTAAACCTCCCAGCAAGGACTGAATTAATGACAGAGTCCAAATCAGACACAGAATGACCCTTCTAGGGAAAGTAGCCTTCTTCACCCTCAAAAAAATAAATAAACCAATAAAAGGAAACCTCTTCTCTCACTCTGTAGTGTGGGAGGTGCCAGACCCCCGTGATGTCCAGAATATTGTTTATCAAACCCCAAACGAGCGTAATGCCTTGGGCTTCCTTCTTCCCTCTGGATTGTGGAGGACCATGTGCTGTTTCTGAAATAACCTGTGCGTTGCAAGGGACGGGAAGGGCCAGGAGGACCCCAGAGCTTGACCTTTTCTATATAAAAAGATGGAACTTTCAATTACATAAGCAATTACGTCTACCTACCAGAGCGTGCATGCCTGCCTTTTCATACCCACATCCTAGAACAGAGCCTGCACAGGTCCTGAATCGGCTATCTGGGGAAATAATGAGCAGTCCCTTCATAGTAATGTCTTCAATGAGATTTGAGTATCACATGAGCTATTAGATTAAGGGTAATACTAACAGCCACAGTCATATCTAATATGTACTGAACCCATACTATGCAAGGCAGGCAGATTAACGGTCCCCCGAGGATGGGATGTCCATTCCAATCCCAGCACCTGCACACGTTAGCTTCCAGGGCCAAAGGAGCTCTGCAGGTGTGATCAGCTTTATGACCTTGAGATGGATGGGGAGAGTATCCCAGTCTAGCTGGGTGGGTCCCATGTAACTACACGAACCCTTAAAAGCAGAGAAGTCTTCCTTTGCTCGTACCATGTGCCCCAGCTGGCTCTAGGTGTAGGAGCCCCATGCACGGGCTGGAGAGAGGTCTCTGGGAGCAAAGAGCGGCCCCCAGTTGACAGCTACAGTAGACAGGGACGTCAGCGCTGCTCCCACAGCACCTGGAGCCTGCCTCCCGTCTGAGTGTGCCCGGAAGAGGATGTCCCCAGTCAGGAGCAGGACCCAGGCGGCCCACAGTGTGACCTCAGCCGTCTGAGACCCAGAGCAGAGACACCCGCCAGGCCGACGCGGACCCCCAGAAAGATGCCAAAATTGCATTGTTTAAGCCACCGCGTCTGCAGACGCTTGTCACAGTGGTCGGAGAAGAGATGCGCCTCGCAAGAGGCCCCGGGCACGGTTTTCTGCTGTCACGGTCGCCCTCATGCCTCACCCCTGCTCTGTGATGGAGGAACTTCACGATCCTTTCTTCTCCAGAGAACTTCAGGGATCAGATCATCCCGACTCTTGACCCAGCTCTGCTCTTTCCATCGTTGTGACCTTGGCTACTTGTCATCTCTGGGCTTCACTTTCCTTTGGTGCAAACGATCTGCTTTCCAAAGCTGTGTGTAGAGGTTAAACGGTGTATGGATGTAAGCCCCTGCACACGGCACCAACACGGCGCTCCCACGAGTGAGAAGAAACGCGCCCCGCGGCCGAGTGCCTCTGCAGCCAAGCACGTTAGCTCTGGAGCACGTGACCTCCCCCAAACCCTAAAGGCAGAGCCCATCACCGCCACTTTGCAGGGGAGCGAACTGAGCCACAGAGGGGGCCAACCTGTCCAAGGCTGAAACGCCGCTGAGTGGTGGAGCTAGGACTCTCACCCGGCTACCTGCCCTCCTAAAGGTACATCTCTGTGTGCGTGAGAACGTGAGCCCCCGGAGCCCCCTGGACTGTTCGTTTGCAGGAAAATGAGCCCCAGGGGTGTGATGGAGAGGCGGCTGCCCTCTCTCGTGGCGCTCCAGGCCCTGCTCTCCTGCCCCAGGAGGCCTGATGCGTCAGATTGAGCGATCTGCCCAAGAATCCATGCCCTGCATCTCTTAGACTCCAGAGCCATCTGGGGACAGTGACCACCTCACAGCCTGGGATGGAGACCCAGCCTCCCGACCGGCTGGAGAGGACACAACAGCCGAGCACGCGAGAGGCAGAACCGCTGGTCCTGCAAGGGAGGCCCCATGGCTTTGGGAGCTTTCAAGGCAAGCAGGACAAAGGCTCGTGTCATGTCAGCACAGAGGGAAAAGGTTTGGGCGAAGTTGGTTTTATTACTCCTTTTTGTATTTCTTTCCCAGGTCCAAGCACCTCTTTCTATCTCCTGTTGCGTCCGCGGCTCCACGGGAGGCTTCCCAGGGGCCTTTTGAGCATCTACTTCAAATTCGACCCTGTTGAGCTAAGTGCCTTTTTAAATGCAAGGTGAGCTCTGGTTCCTTTTGGTGAGAATTCTTCATCTTCTCCCTTCCTCTTGCCCTGAAATGTGTCTTCATAGCTCTTCTGCTATTTCCTGTTTGATATATCCTAATTAAGGCAGGAAAATGTGTCCAGGAATTTCAAAATAAAGTGAGGTCGAGACCGTCCCACGTGGATGTTGCAACCCAGTCGGACTTCTCCCCAGAAAATGGCCCAGGCAGTGTGTGGTTTGTACCAAAGTCATGCCCACCCTGGCCTGTGGCTTCTCATTTAGCTTGAAGGACCCTGGGGCACCTTGAGGCTGGGTGGATTTTGGGGGCCCCACTGCCACCCTCGTGTATATCCCGTTCCCCATTATTAAAACAAAGGATTGAGGAGGTGTGCATCAGGGAGTGCCTGGTTCTCTAAAAAGTCTCTTTCCTCTGGGCTTTGCCCCAAATCTACCTTCACAGCGTCTTTTGCTCTTTTCTGCCCCCCTTCCTCGCCCCCATGGTCAGTGGTTCAGGATGCCTCCCTTTTAGGGTCTGGAGCTTTACCTGTTTTCTGACTTTATAGATGATGAAGTTTGACTCCTCATCTCTCATCTTTCTTTTTCTGTGCATTTGGATGATTTCGTTAAGAAGAGGATGAGACCGCTGGCTTCATTTTTCCATCTTCAGATTGGAACAGCTATGAGCTCTGTCATATTCTGAATGTTCCTTTTATTTTGATAACATCCTATTTTTCTTTCATGAAGCCATGCTTGATATTGATCACTGTTGGATAGTTAACTGAATTATTGGATTTTTTTTTCCTGTGTGTTCTATTGTCTTCTCTGGATTTATTTTGTTCTATTTATTGGTTTAGTCTGTGCTTTAGGGTTAGAAGTTTCTGGTATGTCCTGAATATCCATTCGTATTTGAAAGTAACGCAGTTCAGTGCTTTCTGAAATGCCTGTTTGTTGCCGGACTGTGGTCGCGTGGGTTCGCTGCAGGGTGACCGCAGTGGGGGAGGGGGTATTGGTCACTGGACCCCAACACATCATTGTAGGTAGGTTCTGTCTCAGGGCTGGCTGATTAGTCCCTACTGCAATGTAACTTTGAAAAGGCATCGATCTGGTTTCCCGTGTTGAGCCGAGTGCATACGGGGCTAAATCGCCTGTTAAGATGTTGACGTATTCACCCCCTTTTCTGCCCTAGGACTCAAGCTGACTCCCATCTCTTCCTGGCACCCTGAGCCTGCCTTGCTATAGATCTGCCCAAGTCGAGCGCCCACGCCACTTCCCACCGCTCACGGGGGATGGACAGCAGATTCCCAGGCAGCAAGGAGAGAGATCTGCTCCACCTGTCCTTATCCAGATTTTAAAATCCATCATCCTGGTCAACTCTGTCTCTGTGCCATTTGCCAAGGTATCCGGCGCCTCTACTTCTGGGCCTTTCTGTGACGCTAGCGTAGAATAACTCCTGGGACTGCCCTCTCTGCAGGCACAGGCCTTCCTCCTTGGACCAACAGCACAGCTCTTGTTGGTCCTCACCTCCCCTGACAGATCTGTGTCGGTAAGTCCACTCTCTGTCAACTTCTCCCTTTCCCTGGTGAAGGAGTGAAAACACACGTGTATGTTAAGCCTTCCATGTTCAACTGGAGTCTGCTTTACTTAATCTTCATAAAAACCCTGTAAATTGTCTTGCGCCCCATTTCATGCACACAGAAGCTAAGCCTCCCAGCAAATCAGCAAATGGCCCTGAGTCAGATAGCCTGTCCGAGGTGGGGACAAGGCGGTGGTCTGGGCCTTCCTAACTGCCTCCATAGTACCATCCTTCCTCCTGCCCCAAAAGGAAAAGAAGACACATCAGGAAGGATTCCCAGAAAGTGCAAGAAAATAACACCAAAGCATTTAGGGTACAATATGAAACACTAAATATGTGATTGAAACAGACTCAAAGGGCGAAGGCAGCAGATGGAGGAGAAGAAGATGGAGAAGACCAAGAGCCAATCTGCAGGAGAAGGACAGAGTTCTGTGGCAGACAGAGAATGGTCAAGAGTGTCCACAATCATTTCCATGATTAAATATGAATGACTTGCTGGCAGATCACATAATACTTAGGGGAAGGATTCATATTGGAATCATGGCCTGACTGAGCAACCTGAAAAGCCAGATTCAGAACGAGCAGGGGGAGCGTCCCTTGGAAGAGCTCAGGGTTTGCAATACGGTCTCCAGAGAGACGCCCAGAGCCGGACCGCTCACCCCGTCCCAGAAACACCCTCTAATTCTACAGATAGCATACACTTTGATGTCACTCGGTGGCAGTAATAACCTTTGTTTTGATAATTTACAGAGAAACCATTTATAGTTTGAACATAATTTCCTCTCTTACAAATGACAATTTTTTCCAACTTTAAGGGTATTTTAAATGATAGTAAAATGTGCATTGCTTTGATGCAGAACTCCTGAATGTATTCAGGTGGTATTTCACGTCTCTATAAAGCTGATTTGTTGATATGTAAAGAAGGACTTAGGACCCTCCCTACAGGGTGAAAATCAGAATTTGCACTTGACTTTCTCAAGGTTATGTTAACAGGAAAGCAGAATGCCATGGTGGTTTGCAACGAACACTTACATCTCTCTCTGCTGTGGTAAAGTTTGGGGAGCAGAACACCAAAAACCCAAGATGATTATTACTTTTCCAACAAGAACAGGAAATCTCAGGTACAAATGAGGAAAATTAGAAGACAGTGCAATAAGGAGATTATTTATAAGGTGTTCACAGAGTGTAGAGAAACCATGAGCCTGGGCCTAGCTGGACTGGGGGCTGCAGGATTGGGCGCAGGAGGGGACAGGAGGACTATGGACAGACTCTATGGGATCTGATCACAAAATCCAGTGGAGACGGGGTGTCCCCACACATCTAAGCAACACTCCGACACCAGCTGGTGTCCTACAGTTCACTCCACCCTGACCCCGTCCACCTGCAGGTGGCATTGGATCCCACAGGCGAGGGCCTCGGTTCCACAGGACGCCCCCCTCCCCGCTGCAGGTGCCGGTCCCAGGTCCAGGCAGTCGGTCACCTGTGCTTCTGACGGACCCGCTACAAACCTTGGGATTGATTAATTCACCAGAGCAGCTCACAGAGCTCAGGGAGCCCTTGTGTTTACTCACTAGGTTACCAATCCGTCACAAAGGATGTTAAAGGGTTCGAAGCCTCAGCCAGACGGGGAGAGACCTAGGGTGAGGCTGTCCCCCCCATGGAGCTTAGGGCAGCGCACGGCAACAGTGGAAGCGTTCGGGTTCCCCAACCTGGAAGCTCTCCAGACCCCCTCCTGTGGGTTCTTATGGGGCCGCCATTACACAAGCATAACTGATTACGTCACTGGTCACTGGTGACCCACTCAACCTCCAGCCACTCTGCCCTCCTGCAAAGCGGGGGCGAGGGACGGATGTTCCAACCCTCCGTTCAGGTCGGCCCCCTTGGCAACCAGCCCACGCCCATCTTCAGGGGAGGCCCAGGGGTCATCTCGTTAACACAAACACGGCTGCGGAGCAGAGGGGCTGGTTTTGAGGAACAAGACACCCGCTTCACCTCCCGGCTCTGCAACCATGTCAGGAACTGAGGACAGGAGACCAAATCCTGTAGCAAAGATGCACCACTGCTCTTTTGGCCCAATCCCCACTCAGAATTGCAAACACAAATTCTTATTGGATTGAATGAGTAGATAGAACCATTTTTTTTTAAATGACAGAAAATCAACATCTATGCACTAAAACCTATATTTATCAGACGTGCCCTAAAAGAAAATTTGTTTTAAAGAAACCCACTAATATAATCCCAAATTTAACTGAGTCAAGAAGCAGTGTTAAAGGCAATGAATTGTCTGTTAAAGTCTTTCCATCAAGTTAATAGGGTAACTACATGGAATACTTCTAATTTTCAAAAATTAATTTAAACCAAATTATCTTCACTTAAATAGGCATAATAATAGAATCAAGCTAATAGAGTCATTTTGGAAATTGAATGAATATTTATTCAACTGCCTGTGGTTTATAACTGCTTCATAAGTATAGGCTATTATTAATAAGTTATTTTAATTTTGTTGTAAAGTTCAGAATCAAGTTGCTCTTAACTCTTGGAGAGTTCTCCTGGCTGGGTTATTTTCAGGAGAACCTAGAAACAGTGCAGTGAGGCTGAGACCCTACCACTCTGGTGTTAACACCTGTAGAGAGCTGCAGTCCTTATTTGCAGTCCATGAAGGTCATGCCTGTTGTGATGCTCATATCAAAGCCATAGAAAAAACACAATAGGCAAGAAGTATTACCCTTCTGTCTGTTGAGCCACAAAGACCCCACTGAAATGTATCTCCTGATAGTGTTTTCATCAAGGGAATCCTTGCCAAGAGGAGAAATGTATGTGTATATATATATATATATATATAGAGAGAGAGAGAGAGAGAGAGAGAGAGAGAAGTACCAAATACACCAGTATAGCTTTATCTAATTTTGAATGTGAAGAAAGAGATATATGATTGGATTTATTTTTCACTAAAAAAAAAAAATAATAAGGTAATGAGTTTTCTAAAGTTATATGTGACATTTGGGGTAACCATGATTACATTGTCTGCCATACAATTTTAGAGATAAAGCACATACCATAAAATTCACCCAATGAAAACACAAGCCAATAGATTCTTTGTTTTAGTAAATTTACCAAGTTATGCAACCAAGACCACAATCTAATTTTAGACTCTATCCATCACCCCGGGAGAAAACCATTAGACTCAACACTCATAACCATGAGCGGTCCCTCCTGAATGCCTTCTGGCCCCATTTTCCTGGCAACCCCTAATCTACTTTCTAATCTCCAGGGATTGGCCTCATGTGGACATAGTAGGATCATGCAGCCCATGTGGTCCTTTGTGACTGGCTCCTTTCACTGAGCACGATGTTTCCGAGATGAGGCGGTAGCAGGTGTCAGAGCTTCAGCTCCTTTTTGAGGGTCAAACTCTGTCCATTGCACGGACATGTGCCATTTTGTTTACCCATTCATCCCTTGATGGACATTCGAGTTGTTTTTACTTTTTGGCTATTGTGAGTGATGCGGCGAACACCTGTGTGCAGTTTTTGCGTGTTTGTAGATTTTCATTTATCTTGTCACTCAGATTTCAAGCAACTTTTCCTCCTCTGATGATTGGGAGGGTTGTATTTAGCCACCGTGGTTAGGTTTTCTTACCTAAAATTTTAGTCTTTTAATACCTTTAATTGACTGCCAACAATGAATTTCGACTGATTACAATAAAGTGAATGAAAAGCAAATGCATTGTTCTCAAAATCGCATCAATAGGGTGAATTGCATTTTTATCTCAATGGCACTTTTTAATGTGGAAAGTAGGAGATATTGTCAGACATAATTGAAATCTCTGCCCGTTTGTGTCTCTAAATAATGAAAATCCTCTCAAGTGTCTCCACATGGTAATATTTAATTAAAAATATTGTGATGATTCATTCATTTGGTTTAGTGCCTTCTAATTATCCTCAGACGTTGCAACAAAGGGGTGAATTTTCTATGTACATGAAGCCTCATATTCAATAAAGATAAATAATTGAGCCACGAAATATGAGGCTCATCTTCATTGAAATGAGAGATGAGACCTTTCCAGCGGGGCTGTGGTGCCACCCCCGTGAGCAAGCCGTGGGTGCCCTGGACGTGTCCCCACCCCTTGCCCAGCACTCCAGGAAGGGGACACAGGTGCTGCATGGCAAACGAGGGGGTGGTTGGAATGGGGTTGGATTTGCTTCCCCTAGGCCAGCAAGGTGCAGAGGACTCAACCCACCATCTCGAAATGTAAATTTGGATTGGGAATCCAGGGGACTCCAAGGTCATGTTTACCTTCTCAGAGCTGTGATCCATGAGGGAAAATCCAGGAAGCTCCAGGTGGCAGCACCCAGGACATAGGGGGCGTTGCCCTTCTTTGTGGAGGGAGATTTGGTCAGGATCTCTGGCGAGGAAATAAGAAATAAGACCTAAGAAAATCAACGTAATAGCCACCGGGGTTGGAGAAAAACAGAACTCCCCCCCCCCAAATCCTGTATAAATGCTTGGATCTTATTTTCCCAACAACGAATAGAGAGGGAAGTTGGTGATAAACATCATGGTCGATGCTGAGATTAAAATGATTTAATTCTGTGGGGTCAGGGCTCCTGGCCGATGTCACCTGTGCCCATGGGATGTGGCCCTTCGGCATTCGGCAGCCGTGCCTGTGAGGACGTTCATTTAAACCCAGTCCCGTCCGCTGGTGATTCAGGCCAGCGAGTCAAGATGGCAAATGTGCTTTCAAAGTCTGTTGGTTTAGAAACGCTTTCAGGGTGTGTTCCTTCCCGAAATCTGTAACTCCTGAATTATTTTGCTGTGGTGCTAAACAAAGGCAACCTCCGCTCTCATTTGTTATCTTCTGGAATGCAAGTGGGCTGTGGTTTGCTTTCTTTTTTTTTTTTTTTTCCCCGAGTCCAATTAATTTAGCTTGAGGCTTTAATATTTTAATTAAAGTGGCAGCTTTCATAAATATTCATCCAACATAAATAAGTTGCCAAGGTCAGCAGGCCAGGTGCCAGGAAAGAAAGACATGGCTGTTTTCCCTTGCCGGGAGCAAGCACACACTCATGAATGCATAAGCAGCTCTCTGTACCTTGGCCAGAGCATGCACACCTGAGTTCAAGAAGGTAAGGGGGTATGATGGTCCCACAGGGAAGGGCCACATACGATGTGATGCGGGATGTGGACGAATCTATGAAATACGAAGTATCTGGTTTATATTAAATATACACGAGTTGTTTACGTATTTAGATATAAGGCAATTTAAGTTAATATCAGAAAGAGCACATTACGCATTACCCGAGCCATAGGTCCTTAGGGCACAGGGGTGTGCCAGATTGATGGCCTTGACCCCAATACCCAGCAGAGAGCTCACCAAGGGATAGATGCGAGCAACTGTGGAAAAAAGAGAATGCAAGAAAAAGGAAGAAAAGAAGAAAGGGAAGGAGGGAGGGAAGGAGGGAAGGAGGGAAGGAGAGGAAGAGAGGCGTAGAGAGATCCCCCTGGTATCTCAGAAGCATCAGAGAGAAGAGGAATTACAGTGAAATCAGACAGTCTTCATCAACTGATCTTTCTCATCCTCAGCGTGGAACAAGGGACAATATCAAGAGTTCACCCCGTCTTATTCCTGGCCTTTCTAAAGCATTCCTTTGAAATAATGCTCATCTTCCTTCTGGATCCTCAAAGACATTGCTCTGTGGCTCAGCTGAAAAGCCCAAGCAGAATAACTTTGGAACAGCTGATTAGGTAAGACTGTGTATTCCGTGTGAGTTAGCCAGCCTGTTGTTCATAATCCAGGGAGGCTGGCATTCCTTTGATCTGGATGAAACCGAAGGGCGGAGAAACCTAAGCATTAGTTCAGAGGGAATCCTGATCTTCTCTGATGTCACTAGGCTGCTGGGTGTGGGTTAAGCTTTCCCCGCAATGGGTACTCGCAACACTGTCGACTGGTGAGCTCCAGGCATTGGATTTGTTCCAACTGGTGCTAAAAACCATGCACAAGTGATGTTGGCTTCCCCATTCCCAATCAGTGCACGATCCTCTTAGAAAACACCCGGAGGAAGGGCCCATTACTCATTTAGACTCAGAGAGGTTCCGTGATTAAGAGATGAATTTAGGGCAATGGAGCAGAGTCAACCTGGACTATTGAACCATTTTATAGCAAAGTTAGATTATTTCTGAGTTTTTACAATGTGCTGCTAATGGAGGATGCCCACTGGTTGGATGATGTGCTTTGATAAATAGAGAAAGGATGTCAGAACGCCGTGCGCTGGGATTCACCCTGGTCCACAATGCTCAAAACCCTGATGGTCCTTTGGAAAAAGAAGTCCCTTGTTTTAATGGAGATTCTTTCTAATTAATCCAGCCTCTTCAACATACACAGATGAGGAGGGAGACATTTTACAATTTCTTTATTCATCAATCCAGTACTACACGTGAAAAGTTGCTCGCTGGATGCTGGGTGCTGAACCAAGCTCCCCCCATCTGGGAGATGACGGTCATTGACACAATGGCCAGTCACATTTTGGGCAAGTCTTAATGCAGATGGAATTCACTCAAGTGGAGAAAACAGGTTCCATTAGCAGTCTGCCTACAATGCTGACAAACAACCTTGAAGACGTGCGGGACGCAGAGAGGACTCAAGATACTCATCTTCTCTCTAGCCTGTAAGTATCCTTCCTTTTCCCGACTGGCAGCATCCTAAGTTGTGGGGAACCCCACCCCATACTTGCAGTTGGCTGAGCTCAGTCAGACCCCCAGGGAAGGACGCAGGGTCAGAGCTCAGCCGATTTTGTCCAGTCCTGACATAGGGCCCTATCTTCCCTTTCTCAGAGGCTTTCCTTAGAAAGCCTGCAGCTGTCAATGCTTTCTCTGCCCGTTTGAGATGCAAATCTCCCACCTCCTGCCAATTTTATAGCCCCGGAATGGAATGTCTTTCTCAAGGACCTAAGAGTCCTCCTTTTGAAACATAAACATCTAGAAGGACAGGGCCCCAGTGGCCCAGCCCTTGTGGGAGGGGAGGAGCCCCCCCTTCCAGAGCCAGTTAGCAAACGCAGGTGGCCCCCTTCCCTCGAGCTTGAGCGCACTGAGCATTTAAAAGTCTCTCTGCCTTTGTTTCAGGGGAGTTGAGCTTGGTTTAGGCTGAAATCGGTCTCCCTTCCTGCAGCGTAGTCTGAATCCAGCCTGTCTTACCATTTTTAACAAGCGTCCAGTGTCACCTCTCTTTGGCACTTGACACATAGCAGGAGCCCAATAAATGTGACTTTATGAGACTTTAGATCCTGCAGCTCTCATCAGTTATAGTTTACGGTGTGTTCCTGAGAGAAACTCACGGAAGTTCACATGATGGATAGTGATAGCGTGATTTATAGTAAGAAATAGATATTTGATCTTCATCCCCCGTTGCCGGCACAGAGCTCCCCAACCCCCTCCAATTCCCTACTCGATTAGAGCAAGAGGGATGTCTTGTTTAGAATATTTGCGTTTTGTCCTCGGTTCCTGAGATTGCATCAGAGCAGAAAAGGTGAAAGGAGAATCTTTCGTTAATCATGACAAACCACATTCAACCACACCTGAGTTTATGTTAATGAGCTCAGTTTCGGAAAGTTCCTAGACATCCCAAGGGATGGGGGCTGGTTGTCAGAGGAACCCTGTGATTAGAGTTGGAACTTTCAGCCCCACCTCGGCCTCCGGGGAGGGGAGAGGACTGGAGAGAGAATCGATCACCAATAACCAATGACTTAATCAATCATTCATACATAATGAAGCCTCCATAAAACCCCAAAAGGAGGGGTTCAGAGAGCTTCTGGGCTGGTGAGCGGGTGGAGATGCGGGGAGAGAGGTGCACCCAGAAAGCACGGAAACTCCACGCCCCTTGCCCCATGCCCTGCCCCATGCATCTCTTCCATCTGGATGCTCCCGAGCTGCGTCCTGTCATCAGAAACCAATCATCCAGTAATGGAACTGTTTTCCCAAGTTCTGTGAGCCAGTTGCTCAGTGGTCACAGATTTGCTTGATGAGGAGAAAGACCCCACACGCTTGGTGACCACAGGTATCAGAAGTGGGGTGGAGATTTCCACGAGCAGACAGAAACTAGGAAGAGAATTTTCCTAAGAACAGTGCTTCCCAGCAGCGACCTGGGTCCAGCTGCCTGTGGGGCTGTGGTATCCCCCGGGCCACCGCCCCCTCCTCCTCCTCCAAGACAAATGGAGCGCTCAGCCCTGCGCGGCCTCCGCGCCTTTTAATTAATTGACCATCTAAGTAAGCCTTTTATTTGTGAGCCACACATTTACGTCCACTTCACTTGGCTTCCCAGCTCCCCCATTAAACATGTGGGAGAATAAACTAATTAAACTAATAAAGTCATTATTTATGGCTTGTTTACTTTTCTCAGGGCCTCTAGGAGCACTTACGCATTTCCAATAATTAGGTAAATGGTGAGTTATAGAAAAGACTCTGGTTTGTAGGTGGAACATAGGAGCACATCACATTCTGGAGGTGCATCGAATTGCAGAAGGACTTGCCGAACCTCAGGGCTGGCTGGCTCTGCTGCTCTCTTGGGACACACGGATGCAGGCATGGGACAAGATCAGCCCGTCCCAAAAGTGAGGCCCGAGGGTCACTCTGGGAGCCCCTTGATGTCTAGATATTTGATTCTGGAAAAGCCAGCACCTCTTGGCCTCTGAATGGGCATCTATAAAATGCAGGTAAAATGCCATATCCAAGGACCGTTGGATGGATGGGGGCAATCATCTGTGTCTGGTCCAGCACCGATGCTCAGGATCAGGGCATTCCCAGGATTCGCACCGATGCTCAGAATCAGACCATTCCCAGGACTCGCAGGCAGAGAAGGTAATGGGAAGTAAATACATCACTGATTTGGTAACAGCTTTTCAGGAATAAGTAAGTTCTGCTGTGTAAAAGGTTACTATCCTTCCTCATGGTAGCATGTTTGTTTATTCCTGGAAAGGTGTTCCTAAACGAACATGAACATATGAGTAGTTCAGAGTCAGGGAAAGATACCTTAGTCTGGGCTCCCTCTGTCCATAGACATAACCATTTTTCCAAGCTCCAGTCCTCAGGATGCTGGTGTGGGAAGATGTAAGTGAACATGTCCAGAAACAGTGAAAATGTCCACACAACTCTGATCCCTGTAGAGACACTGACTAAACCACCGAGTTTGGCGTCTAGGGTCCCGCCAGCAATGACTTTCGAGAGCCCAATGTTAATGATGGTGTGAGAATCCGGAGGAGGTCTGTTGCAGAGGTGGAAGAATGTTAATACTTCTTCGGAAAGAGAACAAAGAAGTCTGCAATGATTAATGCCTGGAGTTGGTCTTTGAATGCCTGGCACCCCAAGCGCTTGAGTAGAGATAAATGCTGGTCATTGCTAATTCCTGACATAAAATCCCATCTGAACAGAGACGGGTGACAGCTTTGTTCACCGAAGATGCTCTTTTATTACGATACTATAATTATAACAAACGGCACTTTGGCTGGCTTTATGGAGGCAACAATCATCATCCTAATGAAACCACAGTTATACTGGTTGCCTATGACCCTCCCGGAGGGTGCTTTACAAAGAGGTGTTGGGGATGGCGGCTGAGGCCACCGGGAAGGTTCCTACCAAATGGCCCGACAGACACAAAGGAAGGAGCCACGAAAGGAAGGATTTAGTTCCATGCAAGGGGTTCTTTCTCAGGCTGTCGACAGCTGCATTTTGTCTCCTGCTAGCAGATCATCAGCTTATTGTTCTAGAGCTCTCAGTACGAACAGCACAACAACAAAGAAGAGCTTATTTCTGCTGCCTGAGAAAACCAGTGTTTTCAAAGCCTGTCAGGATCTCGGATGCCATTTCAAGACCTTGCTCGTAGGGCGCGTTTGGATCTCACTTTACAAACTCAGGATTAGGAGAATTTATTCTTTGTTCTATATCTCCACTCTTCGGAACCCCATCCACCGAGGATGGCAGGAACTCCGTCTCCGTCCTTCGAGGGTCAGCCCCCTGCTTTTCTGTGGCTAGGATTAGAGTGCAAAGTGGCGCTGAGACATCCGGTCCTCGGGTCATCCGAGCAAGCGGGTGTTCTCTGCGCCAGGGCTCGGATTTAAATCCTCGCCTGACTCCAAAATTTGCTCTACTTTCTACTTCCCGTCTCTGCATATGTGGGTGGTCTGAATGCAGCAGAGTAGGAAAAGTAACTTTCACCAAGTGGAAACTGGTTCTGCTGCCTTTTGCTGCCATTCAAGCACTGGGATTCTGTTTCTCTGCCCTTGTGAGGTCCTATAATCTAGTTACACTTTAATTTTTCTCTGCATGTGTCAAAGCAAAGAAAATTTTGTATGTTGAATTTTATTACTCAGCTATGTTTGTTTTCCAAACCAATGAGTACATTCATATCTCTTATCTTAGGACCTTCTCTCCTTATAATATCGTGAAGTGGATTCAACAAGAACATTCATTTACAAAGGAGCAACCCAAGTCCCTGGGATTTGGGGGGTTTGCATTTTGTTAAATGCAAAGCAGAGATATAGCTAGGTCCTGGGGACCAATCTAGTTTTTCGTTCTGGCCAGTGCAGTCAGAATGGAAACATAGTCTTTTTCTCTCTAGTTCCTTTTATGTCCGTTTGTTTCCAATGATCTTGGGAATGACACATATTCTAAATGTGAATTTTTACTTTATTCACTCTCTGTCAAATAAATAAATAAAATCTTAAAAAAAAAAAAGATAAAAATTGCAGTAGGTCATGCCCTAGCATTTAATCTTCAGTGCCTCTTCTTTTTAGAAAATGAAAATTCCTGGGGCGCCTGGGTGGCTCAGTTGTTAAGCATCTGCCTTTGGCTCAGGTCATGATCCTAGGGTCCTGGGATCAAGCCCCGCATCGGGCTCCCTGCTCGGCAGGAGGTCTGCTTCTCCCTCTCCCACTCCCCCTGCTTGTGTTCCCTCTCTCACTGTCTCTCTCTCTCTCTGTCAAATAAATAAATAAAATCTTTAAAAAAGAAAAAGAAATTGGAAGTTCCTGCCCCAAAATGCGACTCTGTACTTGTCACAGACCCACATGTAGGCAAGAGTTTTCAGAGAGATTCAACAGAGAGACTTCCAAGACTTTGGCATCCATCTACCCCTGTGGGGAAGCATTATTAACTTAATACTTAATATGACAATTCTGGAATGAGGTGGAACTGGGTTTGAATCTTACTGCTGGTTGACCTTGGATGAGTTAAGAAACTTTGTTTCCTTGCTCCCCTCCTTATAAAATGGAGACACTGGTGGTATGCACACAAACAGATATTATGAGGATTTAAGAAAGTAGCTTTCCCTTTCTCTGAAGAAAAAAATGACGAGCAAGATTCACAAAAAGCCATGAAAGTAGGTCTATATGTGTTGATATGGAATAGTCTTTAAGATTTATAATTGAGCAAAAAAAAGTGAGGGTCAGAACTAAGGATAGGATGTGCTCCCTATATGTTTTTTTAACGGTGAGAAACACTTGGATATGCATTGGACAGCTCTGGAAGAGTGCGCGCGCACACACGGTTGAATAATGACTGTCTGTGCAGACAAGATAGTGTCTGGAGACACTGTAAGATAAGGTGAAGAAAATTTAAAAATGTTGATTTCACCCTGTATGCGCCTTCCTACTATTTAATTTATTTTTATCATGGACATTATATTTTTATCATGGACATTATATTTTTATCACATAGAAACATTGGTTTATTTTATTGCCCTCTGCTTAAATAACAATGACAGCATTTATATTACTAAATGTTTCTTTCTTCTGTGCCAAGCATTATATTAAGGATGTATCCCATGTCGTGTCACTTAATCTTTATTAAGATTAACATACCTGGGGCGCCTGGGTGGCTCAGTTGTTAAGCGTCTGCCTTTGGCTCAGGTCATGATCCTGGGGTCCTGGGATCGGGCCCCCCATCAGGCTCCCTGCCCCGCGGGAAGCCTGCTTCTCCCTCTCCCTCTCCCACTCCCCCTTCTTGTGTTCTCTCTCTCGCTGTGTCTCTCTCTTTCGGATAAATAGATAAAAAAAATCTAAAAAAAAAAAGATTAATATAGCTATTAATATACCTATTAAATAGTCCCATTTTGCAGATTGAGAAATGGAGGCTGGGGGTTAAATGATGTCCCACAGATACACAGATACCCAGACACTTGTCCTGGTGTCACACCCCGAGCTATCAGTCCACGGCCCGCCTGCTGACCGCAGGACTCCGACCCCTTCCCATTTCAAACAGGCGACGGGCTGCCGTCCGCATAGGCACATTCCTGACCCATTAGTTCACATCTCTAGTGTTTTAAAGACTGTTTCAAGGAAAACTGAGCTAGAAGTTTAGGATAATCGCCAGGAGGAAAGCTTTTATTGGAGCTTAAGTACTTCAGACTCATTTTGTGTTTTAACTTTCTCGATATCAATAACCAAAGAAGGAATCCGTATTCCTTTTTCCAAACTGCTGAAATTATTTTTAAAAATAGCGGTTTTGTTTTTCACCGCAGCTGATTTCTGGAGTCATATCACCACTTCCGACAGAACTGCCTGATGATGATTTGTATATCATTAAATAATCGCTTGCAAATTTCACTAGTAAAGTTCAGCTTGGAGCAGTGACATTTTCCTCAAGTAAGTCATTCAGTGAAGCCAAATTGCATTTATTGATTTTAAAATTAAGTAAATATTTGACAAAACCCACTCTCTATCTGATATGCGGGAACAAAGTAACTCAGTATCCAGAGCTGGGTATATATTTCCCAGAGCTGTCGTGTTTAACTTGTTAACTCTTGTTATATACGTGATTAATGGTAACCGTAATTGTGATTTTTTTTTTGAAAGGAAATATCTGAATGGATGGAATACTTAGTGATGGCATTCAAAATCTATGTTTTTCCTATTTTTCTAGGATCATTCACTACGAGAAAAGAAAAAGATAGGTCTTATAAGTAAAACAAAAGTAATTTAGCATAGCGTTAGAGAAATATAAAATTTTCTGTGTACACATTTAAGGACAAGAAATAGGAAACTATTCAATAATGATAAATACATTTTTTTCAGTTCTATATTATGGTCAATTAATGAGGAAAGTGAAGGGAGATCAACAGGGTCAGGAAGAGGACAGAACGACAGCCACAGAGGAGAATCCCAGGACGTGGAGTTACTCCTGCTGCAAAGGGAGAGAGATGAGCCATGTGGTCTCATCCATCTTCACTGTGAATCGGTCAGAGATGGGAGAACCATGAGCTAAGGAAACAGAAACCTGTGGGGAGAGACCCAGGGAAACCTGTGGGCAGAAGGGAAGGCACCTGGGAGGCGGGGGTGGGGTGGGGGGTTACCTTTGTAGAAGGTACCGCCCCTTTTGAATCCGTCAAGGAACTTACAGAATCGTGTTTCAAATATTTTGGATTAGTTCCTTTTTTAAATTCTTCCTCATTAATGGATATGTTTGCTACTGAGGCAATCATAATTTATATAAAGGTGTAAGAAATAATACGGAGAAATACTCTATGCACCGTATCCAGTTTGTCCAAGTGGTAATATTTGGCAAAACTAAAGCAATTATCACATCAAAATTCCATACATCCGTACAATCCACCAATCTCATTCAGATGTCCTGGTTTTTCCAAGTCCACGTGTGCGTGCATGTGTGTGTGTGTGTGTGTGGTTTTATCATGTTTACAGATTCATGTATCCACAACCATGGTCAGGACTGATCGTTTCCATCACATCAGGATTCCTCCTGCTGCCCATTTACACATCCGCACCCCGTCACCCCACATCAACCATCTCTCACCCCTGACAAGCATTGGTCTGTTCTTCATTTCTCCAACTCTTTCCTTGCAAAATGCTCTACAAACGAAATCATACGCTGTGTCGCCTTTTGGGATCGGCTACTTTCACTCAGCTGAACACAAATTGTTATGTGTATCAGCAGTTTGTTGTGTTTTGTTGCTGAGAATTCTCCCTATGGCATGGATGTACCCCCCTGGTTTAACCCTTCCCTCACTCAGGGGCATCTAGGCTGGTTCCAGTTGGGGGGCTATTACCCAGGAAACCTGCTACGAACCTTCCTGTGCAGGTGTTCGTGTGAACATAGTTTTCATTTCTCAGGGATGAATCACCTGCTGACTTGTGTGGCTGCTGCCTATTTCGTTTTATAAGAATCTGTTTTCACAGTGACACCATTTTTCCTTCCCACCACAGCAACGTAGCATGTGGTGTTCAGACTCTTCCTGTTTTATTTTAGGCATTCTGATGGAGGTCTCATAAGATCTTACTATAGTTTTAGTTTCTATTCTCCTAATGGTTAATGATGCTGTGAATCTTGTCGTGGGCTTGACATCCATATACCTTCTTCGGTGGCGTGTCTGCTCATGTGTTTAGCCCATTTTTAAATTGGATTGTTTATTTTTATTTTATTTTATTTTTGGGTTTTGAGAGATCTTTATATATTCTGAATGCTGGGCCTTTATCAGGAGTGTATTTTGCAAATATTTTCTCCCAGCCTGTAGCTTGTCTTTTATTCTCTTCATATGAATTATTACCAAGCAAATGTTTGTGATTTTGATAAGATCAGATTTAGCATTTTTTTTTTCCTTTCATTGGTCAAATTTTTGGTGTCAAGTCAGAAGTTTCTTCTCTAGCCCTAGATACTGAAGATTTCCACCTATAATTTTTTTTTCTAAACTTTTAAAAGTTTTGCCTTTTACATTTAAGTCTATGACCCATTTAAAATAATTTTTTTAAAAGATTTTATTTATTTATTTGACAGAGAGAGAGATAGCGAGAGCAGGAACACAAGCAGGGGGAGTGGGAGAGGGAGAAGCAGGCTTCCCGCTGAACAGGGAGCCCGATGTGGGACTCGATCCCAGGACCCTGGGATCATGACCTGAGCCGAAGGCAGACGCTCAACAACTGAGCCACCCAGGTGCCCTAAAATAAATTTTTTATAGGTGAAAGGTTTGGGTCAAGACTTTTTTTTGTTTGTTCAAATGCTCCAACTCCATTTATTCAAAAGCATATTCTTCCTTAATTGAATTGCTTTTCACCTCAACAAAACCCAGTTGAGCATATTTGTGTGGGTCAAATTTTTTGTTTTTTGTTTTTCTCCTTCCTGTTCTGTTCCATCGACCTCTGTATTTATCCTTCTGACAATTCCACAGTCTTGAACACTGAAGCTATACAATAAGTCTTAATATTGGGGACAGTGGTACTTCCTTCTTTCTTCTTCTTTTTCAGATTATTTAAACTATTCTAGGGCATGTGCCATTCCACATAAATTTTAGAATAAGCTTGTCTATGGCCAGAACACCTTGCTAGGATTTTGATAGAGGTGGCATTCAATCTACAAGTCAATTTTGGGAACATTGATATCTCCCTTACGTTGAGTCTTCCAATCCATGAACATGGTATTTTGGTCTACTTATTTGGGTCTTATTTGATTTTTCTCATTAGCATCTTATCTATTTCAGTGTACAAATACTATATACATTTTGGCAAGTATACACCTGTGTTGCATTTCTTTAGAGTGATTGCAAATGGTAGTGTGTTTTTAATCTCAGCTCCCACCCATTTATTGCTAATATATAAAAATCTGATTAATGTTTGTGCATGGATCTTGTATCCTGCAACCTTGCTGAACTCATTTCTTTCTTTTTTTTTAGATACTTGGGATTTTTTCCCATAAATGACCATATCCTCTGCTAATAGAGACAGTTTGTTTTTCATTCCTATTTATATAAACAAAACTTTAAAACTCTGCTCTCGTAAGATTTATTGTATAGCTGAGCGATGTTTGTATAACTGAGAGATGCATATAAAAATCAAATTAGAGACCAGGGTTTTCCAAATGTATTCTGGGGCAGTTTGATAAGTGATGTAGTAATAATAAATTTTGTTTAAGGAGGAAAAGTTTACACTTAAATATATATGTATGTGTATGATATAAATGCATATAAATGGATGTGTATATGAATACACAAATAAGGGTATATAGAAATGTACATAATAAGTATGTATTTTGCACACATATGCACATATATTCATATGTGACTATATGTATACATGTGTGTGCACATTTCCATTAGAGTTGTTACATTCTGCTATTAAGAAATGATGTACTCTAACTAGAAAGGCTATGACTTCATGGAGAATATAAAAATCATTTGAAATGTTTTCCATGCGTGACCATCAGTTTATGTTCTGTATTTTTCTCATTATTTCAACATGAAGTCAATGTTTACTTTATATTAAATATTTATGGTTAAAAAATGAATTCTTATTTAATGCAATTGTTCATTAAATCCTATCAGCTTTTTTAGGCAGTCTGGAAATACATTATAATTGTATATTGTTCTAGAAATGCATTCTAATGTCTCAAATCTCTTTGTGAAATTTTGTTATAGATAATAAATCACTAGGCGTAAAACAAAAGTAGAAAACATGATCTCTGTAACCATTATTATAAAATTAATTAGAATGTATCTGTAGTAGAAGAGATATCTAAATGTGCATTGACATCATCCCATGTATAGACAATTAGCGCTACACTTGACCATTAAAGCTTAAAGGTGCAGAGCCATTCCACAAAACACTGCTAAATAACAGTGCAAGAATCAGAATAAAAGTTTGATATTTTTAAGTTCCCAAGACAGCATCACTCCAATTTGGAAAAGAAGAAGGTTGATGAATTGTACCCAAAAGGGAAGCTTTGCTGAGGCCACCTATCTTGCTGCTAATACTTCCATCACTATTTTGAAGAAATGGCCACACTGTGGTTTAACGCACCCGTTCTGTTTTCCTGTAGATTAGTGGGTTTTGCCCAAATGTGCCCTGGAACTTTAGGATTCACAGCAGTGACTGCTGTGTTTGGTGGTGAGGTATGGGGGAAGTTGGAGGGAGAGGTCATTTGGATATAAAGTTCATGAGTTCCTGACGCGTAAAGCCCATTTTTCGTTTTAGGTTCCAGATTAACGGGTAATGTTAACGACAACAGCAAAAAACATAAAAACAAAACAGAAACCCCACATAGAGGACAGAAGGCAATGTTTGCTGGAGGCCGCTCAGACTCACGTGGTCCAGCCTTCCAGAAACATGGCTTCGGTCCACACACCACCACGGTTCTGCCTTTACGGGAACCATACCTGCGTGTCATGGGTGTGCAAGACCGATGTGCCAGGGTGAGCTCAGCACGTAGGTTCCTGGCTGACCAAGGATGCGGTTCAGGAGGAAGTGACCACACTGTCCGCCCATTTCTGCTGCAAACACATCCTGAATTCCAGAGTTGCTTGAGAGTAATTCATGCGTTCCATACTGTTGAGGCAATAAAAGTGTGAGACCAAGTGAGTGATGAGTGCTGGGAGGTGAATATCAGTGGATGTGAGTTAATCAGTGTAACGAAATCCATCAGACTGAGTTACAAACAGAGAAGAAGACAGGTAGGACAGCCGAGCAACCGTAGACAACCAGCCTCCAGAGGGTCCCCTTGACATCAGTGTGGTGCATCCTCCTCCACGTCAGCTTCATTCCTCCAGGAAACAGACTTCAGGGCAGAGAGGAGATCCGCTGAGTGACGCTGGGGGGTGGGGGGTGGGTAGGGAAGGGAGCCAAAGCGGGAAGGGAGAGGCTTACAACCGTACAGGTCTGACACCAGGACAGGGTTAGGTGGGTAGACCCCGGACCCAATCACGGCCAGCCTAGCCAGGCTCCTGTGCACAGACCACCGGGGGACGGGTCTCCGCTTGGGTGACATGGCCCGGCGGCCCCCAAGCTGTGCTGGGCAGGTGCGCAGGTGACAACTCTCAGCACCCTGGGCTCCTTGCAGCGGCTTTCCCGAAGGAACATCTGAGCAGGGCAACTCCACAGCAGCCATGAGCTCCTTTCCGAAATATTTAATGTGAAAACGTTGTGTAACATTATCTCATAGGAACAATATAATGTACCATAATCACATCAGAGGCGATCGTTCTAGGAAAAACAAGTAGAACATGTAGATAAAAAATAAAGGCTGACTGAAACTGCTCAGTCTCCATGCTACTCAAAAACAGAACGTTTGAATATTTGAGTCATATTTCCCACTCGCACGCAAACCTCTCCATATGGAGTTGTGCAGGATCGGAGAGTTAAGGACAATGTTACTTTAACTTGTTAAATAACTTCGGTTTCAAATAACATTGCTAATACGATGTCACCCATACAAAAGGTACAATTCCAAACCAATTTTCACATGAAAAAAAAAATGAAGGAACATACTGTGTTTCTCTGACTTATTACTTACAGGTATTGGCCCCACGTTTCCATGCTGCCCCTGAGTCTTACAGACAGTTCTCCACTGCAGTTAGAACCTCTCACAGCCCAGCCGATACCTTTTAACCACATCTCCTCTGCTAAAATCAATTATTTCCCACTTGTCCCTTGAATTCTCTGGCCCCTCTTCTGTGTGAGAAGTGCCCCATCATTTTAAACGGTTCAGCCAGACGTCAGTTGCCCCTCACTTCTGGTGAGTTCTGGAAGACCACGTGCCGTTCATACAACGGGCACGCAGTCGGGCTGGCGCGGATTTTGGTAAAAGCCTAGAAACTAAGACTTGAGTCATTTTCCCCCCAAATTAATTCATGGCCACATACAAAAGCCTTTTCGTTGGAAATGGGGGAGCAGGTAGCTGCAGTTCTCATCGGTCACATCCGATAGCTGTGACTTCCATGTTTTTTCTTCCTCATTGATGCCTTTTTAACAAAAACGCTGAATGTACAATTATTTATATTGCTTGGGCTTTCTCTGTCAGTCTTTTGATATGGAGAGATTTAATACGAAATGAAACCACTGTTTCCTTATTTACAAGAAACGTGATGAGCAAAAATGTGAATGTACGTGTCACATGCATGGCTTTTGTGGGAATTAGGGGGGTGGGCAAAATGTGATTTTGCACCGCAGGCTTGTGTGATTTTCTTCTGCGTGTCTCTATGCCATCATGACAACAGAAATGCTCTCCCCCAGAAAAAAAAAAAAGAAAAGAAAAGATGACATCTAAGACCCTAAAGAAAGTAAAATGAAGACAGATACGTCGTATCAGATGTGAAGGCAAAGCTGAATGAATACCTAGAAGTAAATCATTCTATTAAAGACTAAAGAGAGATGCTGTTTCCTAGTAACTCAAAGTTTTCCTTTTTCTCTTGCTCCTATTTTTTCACTTGAAGAGATGCATGGAAGAGTTCCTGGCCATGAGTTGGGGTATATAAATTTTGTTTTGACATCCAAGGAATGGCATGGATAAGCCTTCCCTGCACTTCTGTGGGCATGAGCAATGCACAGATGCCTACTTCCATGGGATACCCCCCTTTTCTTGTTCCTGATGGTTTTTTTTTTTAAGATTTTATGTAATTTATTTGAGAGAGAGTGAGAAAGCACAAGCAGGGGGAGCAGCAGAGGGAGAGGGAGAAACAGGCTTTCCACAGAGCAGGGAGCCCGATGCGGGGCTCAATCCCAGGACCCTTAGATCATGACCTGAGCCGAAGGCAGACGCTCAACTGACTGAGCCACCCAGGTGCCCCCATTTTACACTATTATTTTGCTGTCAAGACCAGTGCTGGAACAAACACCAGCATCCCTGTCACTGCCCCATGACCGAGCCCCCACCACCACCAACAGTCCCACCTGTCTCCATCCTCAGGTTTCCCCCAAGGGTCTGCCCACAGGAATAGCCTTGTTTCTCCATCTCTTGGTTTGAATCCCGACTTTGCCTCCAAGTGACCGTGTGGTTTCCAGCAAGTCACCCCGTCCCTCCTGGTCCCTCAGATATCCCACCTCTCAATGCAGGATCCTGGAATGGGTGATACCTTGTTTCTTCCAGTTAGAAATATCTATACTCATGATTTGCTAAGGCAATATTTAGAGAACACGGGACGATCACATGGTAGTCTCAACAGGAAGAATGTCACAGACAAGGAGAAAAATATGTAAAAATCAAAACTACTTCACACATGTAGAGACAAACACAATAATATAGAAGGATGCCATTTTCAAATTTTCTTTCAGGGGCGCCTGGGTGGTGGTCGGACTCTTGATTTCAGCTCAGGTCACGATCTCAGGGTTGTGGGATGGAGCCCCACGTCGAACTCCGTGCTCAGCCAGGGGTCTGCTGGAGATTCGCTCCCTCTCCCTTTGCCCTCTGCCCCACCCCCTGCCCTCTCTCTCTCAAATAGATAAATAAGTCTTTTAAAAAATTTCCTTTCGATGTCCGTTCACTATTTTCATAACTACCAGGTATCTCAATTAGCCTTTGAGAACCAACCAAACCCTAAGTTGCTTAAAACAGCAATCATTAGCTTGCTCACAATTCTATAGGTTGGTGGCTTGGGCCAGGTTCACCTGGGACACCTTGTCCGTGATTCCTACAGCATCACGCACGCACTCATGTCCACTGACAACTGGCCATACCCACATGTCTCTCATTATGCAAAGAAAAATATGATCCATAAGGAGGAGAAAACCGATCAATAGAAATAGACACAGAGATGACAGAATAGAGCAGGCGAAGGGGATTAAAATAGCTGTTATAAATGTGTTCCATATGTCCAAGAAGATGCAGGAATGTGTGAGTGTCAGTAGCGATATGGAAAGAAAGACCCAAATTAAGCTTCTAGAAATGAAGTGTAGACAGATAAACAGATCTGTCTCTACAGCGCCAGATAAATATTCTAGACTTTTTGGCCAGATGGTCTCTGCTGCAGCCAATCACCTCTGTTCTTGCAGTGGGCCAGCCGTCTGGGAGAATAGTGAACTGGGGATGGTTGCATTCCCACAAAACTCTATTTATAAAACAGCTGGTGGATTCAAGCTGGCCCCCAGGCCATAGTTTGCAAGACCCTCGTGTAGCTGGGGAGATTTAAGGGTTGTTCCCACAGCATAACCTCACCCATCTCAGTAAACACAAGCACGACACTGTAGATGCAGAAATATGATGATGAACAAGGCGGTCTCTGACCTCAAGGGACTGGGTGTCTGGTAAGAATGACCACGAAGGGTTGAAAAGCGCAGCGCTCTTGCAGTAGCTGGAGGATGCAGACACCTGGCATCACAGAAGATGAATATTCTACTCAAACATATCTTTACTTAATACATATTTTTTTCTTTCCAACGTACTGCATTGTCGTAATAACCTCTCATTCGTGACAGGATAGAAGAACATCCTCACCTTCCCAGACTTCTCCTGTTGAATTTTATCTCTCCCACTGCTGAAAGTGAATATGGGTCCACGGGCTACGTGCGCAGTGGTTCCTGCACACACAGTGTGTGTTTTTCCCTGGATCCGCCTCTCCCTTCATAGACAGGGGTCCACTAACCAGCAGATAAATTTGATTTCTTGAGTCATTTGCAAGTAGCCTTCTCAGTCACCACTGAGTTTGGAAGAACTGTGTACTACTCAAGATGCAGACACTCATTTGGATAATACCATTACCCCCTATGTGTGAATTCCAAAACATCTACAAAACTTCACTTCAAGACAGCGTTAGTGTTTTTATCTGGATGGTGGGATTAGGTGCAATAATTACTTTGCTCTGTAGTTTTTGGTGTCTTGCAAATTTTCTCTAATGAATGCATATTTCATTTATACTAAAAAAGGAATTTATGTGAATGGAAATGCATCGCTATTGTTATTTTAAATAAGTCTCCTGATTATTGGGCATATGTTGCACATTTCATACCAACTGCCCATGAGCAGAGCTGTCGATGTCTGCAGAATTCTCTAGAGCTGAATTGGTAAATTGGGCTCGGCTTCCATGCACGCTCCCCCAAGAGGTGGGGTTTGTCTCAGGTAATGTGAGGAGAGGAGGTCAGAGAGCAGAGCTTTGTGTCAGATTTTCGGGATTGATTATGGGCGTCTGCTGTGGATATAGGTGGGCATGGTACGCTTACCATACGTGCTACTGCCCTGAAGTTAACACCGCCGTGCTAAGACGAGAGTGATTATGCATCTTTACTGACATTGTAGGAGTAGAGCTAAATCATTTTCATTTCACAAAAAAAAACCCCAAAACTCCACATTAACAGAATACATATAAAGCCAGGAATGAGACTCTCCTACCATAAAACGCTCACCACCCGGAGTCTACCGTGTGATACTTAGAGCACCGACAGCACCAGGTACCAGAGCTCCTACCACTTAGAGACAGAAGGGTGCGCTAGAAGGAAATGACGTATATCTCATTACCTCTGCATAAAGAACACTAAAGACAATATTAAAAATGCCACTGAACACGTATTCATAGATGCAAATCGTGTTTCCAGAAAATAAATTTGGAAATTAAACTCATCAGCTCAACCCTAAGCTAAAAATTACATGATTAATCCTTACTTTGTTTTCCTTGAGGCAATGTACAGACTATCAAAAATTTGAATCTGGTAGGTTACTAAATGAATCGCTCCAGGAAAGCAATACTTTCAACCTTACACATTTTATCACATTTGCATGGCAGATAAGCAATTTACTTACCTAGTTAGAGATGCTTTTACACAGAGTAATTTATTTTCTCCCATCTAAATGATGTTTTATCATCCTTCAAAATTGCCCCTTTTATAGCATTATTGACTGATAAATGACCTATAATAAATTCTATATATTTAAAGTGTGACCAGATCAGTTTTGACCTGCGTTTATGCCCACAAAAGCGTTACCACGATCATGTATCCACTGCTCCCAAAGTTTCTCCATGTCCCTGCCCTGTCCCTTCCGGACTCTTCCCTGCTGCTCCAGGCCACCACTGATTGGCTTTCTGCTACTAGAGATTAGCTGACATTTTTTTTAAATTTTATGCAAATGGAATGCTACAGCATGCAGCCCCTTTCCTCTGCCTTCTTCCACTTGGCATATTTGTTTGGATCTATTCCTGCTGTTGGAGGGGGGAGCAACTGTTTATTGCTTTTTACTGCTGAGTGGTATCCATCCTAGGGAATATGCTACAATGTATCTGTGTACCTGTCCAGGGACCTTTGAGATGTTTCCAGTTATCCGTGTATAAACATTCACATAAAACATGTTGTATGGACATAGGCTTTCATTTCTCTTGGGTAAATACCTTGGGGTGTAATAGTTGAGTTATAAGGCAGGTGCATATATCACTTTTTAAAAAGAAACTGCCAAACTGATTCCAAGTATTCCAAAGAAAGTGCATTTTTACAATCCCATAAGGAACACGTGAGGGTCACAGTTATCCTGCATCCTCACCAATATTGGACATGGTCACTGTTTTTAATTTGGGCTAGTCTAATACTTATAGGAGTGGAGTGGGGTCTCATTTGCATTTCCCTTGTGGATAAGGATGTTTAGCATCTTTATGGACTTTATTTTACATCCTCTTAAAAAATTTTTGGGGCTGCCTGGGTTGGCTCAGTTGGTTAAGCAGGTGACTTTGGCTCAGGTCATGATCTCGGGGTCCTGGGATGGAGCCCCGCATGGGGGTGGGTAGTCAGTGGGGCTGCTCAGCCGGGAGTCTGCTTTTCCCTCTGCCCCTCCCCCACACACTCATTTTTTTTCTCTCTCTCTCTCAAATAAATAAATAAATAAATAAATAAATAAATAATTTTTTTAGTTAGATTATCTGAATTCATATTATTTGGGGGAGGGGTAGTTTTTATAAATTGTGGACCCAAGTCCTCTGTCAGAGGCATGCATAATTCAGAGCACTTATGGCTGTCTGTGTCTTGTCTATTCTCTTAATAGCAGCTTTTGACCAGCAGGTCTTCATTTTTTTTTACGTCAGATGCATGATTTTATTCATCTTTTGTTGGGGTCATAAAGGACACTTTGCCTTCCATGTCAGCTTACAAAATTTTCTCCTGAATTTCCCGAGTGGCACGGGTCTATGACTGATGTTGAGTTCAAGTGTGTGGGTGATGGGGAATGTGCCTGGGATGCTGATTCTTGTGGTTTCCCCGTTCTCAGCTTCCCATGCCCGGGGGTCCTGACACCTGGGTTTCTCGGGGCTCCTCAGCTGTGAGGTGAGTGGGCTCTGCTTGGCTTCTTCGCCTTGCAGCCTGGAAATCCTCTCGGGCAGGACGCTGAAGCTCCCCTCAGTTACTTCTCTCCAAGAGATCTCCGCCCCACACCGTCTGATGCCCAATGTCCAAAACTCCAATTTCAAAGACTTTCTCCACCTGTTTAAGTTGCCTCAGCCAGAAAGGTAAATTCAGACTCTGTTATTTCATCTTGGCCCCAGACAGAAATGCCTTTAAGTCTAGAAATAAAAATAAAATTAAAATTCATCTATTAATAAAAATTAAATCTATTTTAAAAAAATAAATTCCCTACTATGAAGTATCCAAAATCACAGCAAATCCTAGAAACCGCTGGATCATGTGCTACCTACAGCTCGCAATATCCCAAGCTCATTACTTTAGGTATATACGCAGTTTGCGTGGGAAACTGCTATCCTAGTTAGTCATGATTAACTTTCCTGGCAATCGAGCCAGTCCTTAATATGGGCACCTGAAATAAATTCCCTCCTATTAGGGCTGGAATCTGGAACTCAGCTTGAGATTTAAGTTTCCCCAAATTAGTTTCATACCAGGTGCGTTCATTCTTTCAGCAAGGTGACCGTGCTGTCCAGGGTTAGAAATGTGCACACCCTTATTTACGTGTGCACGTTGTATGTGGTTGTTACCTAAATGTGCGCATAAGTGTCAGATATTTGCATGGCACCTCTAAAATATTGATCTTTCCAGCATTCCTCATTCCATCTTCCTGCTTTATGTTTTTATCAAGACAGAGATATTGACAAGGATGTGATCATATGCAACACCACGCAGCCCGTTTGTAGCTACTCTAGCTTCCTTATAAAATAAGCTGAGTGTGCTGTTCCCATTGATCTGTCTTTCCTCTTAAAGCTTTATTCAATGCTCTTGAGATTTTAGAAGCTTTAAGACGAAGTATCAATGACAAAGAGAAATGAGGAAATATAAAGTATGGATCTGTCCTTATTTGTGACATTTTAATTTAAAAAATGTTTTAGGAATGTTGATTTGAATTAGCGGTTATATTTGCCGGCAGATGCTAATTCAAGGAGAGGAGACTTTTCAAGTTTACTAAAAAGAAAAATCAGAAAATAGTACTGGAGAGAAGTTGCAGACTTCATTTACTTTTCCCTGAAGAGTAGCTCTGGGTTTTTGTGTGGTTTTCTTCTCTATTAGAATAATACAACACACTGACTTATCCCAAATTTCCATATAAAACACTCTTTCCCCTCCTGACATGTTTCACAAAGACATAACCCTCAGGAACTTGATCAAGTTAAGTTTTGGGAAGATCGCTGCTATCCAGGGGTGTTTCTACCTTTTTTTTTTTGTTCCAATAGCAGTACAAATTCATTTCTGATGCTTTTCTTCCCTAAATTCCAGCTTATTTACATAACAGGGATATGCAAAGAGAAAGAAGCAGAGGCTAAGAAACTATGGAAGCAAATTAGTGAAGGAAATTCACCTGTATTAATTACCTAAAATTAATATTTGACAGGCATTACTTTATGCTAGGTCTTTACATAGATTAGCTCTATTAACCTTGGTTCATACCCCAGTGTGGCACTACTAAGATCACCAGAATGTCATATTATCATAATAAAATCAGCTACTGCTTCTTATATTCCCTGTGAGGGTCTAAGGGCTTTAACACATGTTACCTTTCCTCAAAAGGTGCAGCTGTGCTAGATGCTATTATTACACTCAGTGCCACAGATTGGCATTTGCTTCTGGCAAGGTGCAGAGACAGGAAGTGCCCCACAGCCTGGGCGCTCACCTGGTGACCCTCGTGTGCCTTTCATAGGTCCTAGCGCTCAACAGAAAGTAGCTCCGAGGAGTGTTATCTTAGAGTCAAGCCTGAGCCTGGGGGTGAGCTCTGCCAAGCCCAGAATAACTGAGACAACCACTAACATGAAAACAAAAAAAGGTGACTTTGCCCATTATCAAGATGCTTTATTTCCTTGTTGTCATTGGGATCCTGGTGTGAGAACAAGGTTAGCCTAATTGACCAATGCAGTAATCTGACTGCCTGGACATGTATGGGAATTTGATATTTGATAGCATTGGCCATGGAACTGAATTGGAAAATAATAGCGATTTATAAATAGGTTGGCTTTCTATACATAAACACTCCTGCGCTTAGATTCCTACCTCACTCCACGTACAAACTGCGACTCAAAAGACTTCTTGAAGAGATGAACACTTTACATCAAGATCATGAAAATGACCAAGGGCTAAAATTTCAAGAAATATGGAGGTATGATTGGGGGGCCTATAGGGGGCTGACACAAGGAAGGGGGTAGGGTGGTATGACCAGAGTTTCAAAGTTGGAGCATTTTAGGAAGCGTGAAAGCCAGGTTCTAGAAGATATGCTGACGAGCCACAAGCAAGGCATCACCTTAGCTGCAAACTGACGAATGCAAAGGTGTAGGTGATAAACCAGCCAGGCACCTAAAGGCTTCAGAGAAACCCGTGTCCCCAGGGGAGAAGGATTCCTCTGAGGGAATTCTGGGCAGACAAGGAGAAGGAGATGTTTCAGAGAGGGAGAGACCGAAGGGTTTTCTGCGTCAACACAGATTACAAACTGTGCTAACAAAGTGTGAAAAATCAATGCTCTCAAAAGAATGTCAGGGTGCGATCCTTTTTATCTATAAAACAGGTAATAAGGGTTAAATCCTAGCAGAAAATCAAGCTCTGTAGTGTATTAAAAGTTATTCCCTGTGACAAAAGGTGACTTCTCTCAGGGATGCAAGAGCATCACAACTGTAGTAAGAGCTATTGACGTGAACTAGATTAAAGGTAAGAAAGCATATACTGGTGCATTTGTTTAAATTCTAAACATTTCCCCCAAACAAATAAAATTAAAAAATAAACAAATATAAACAGAAGTCATATATCCTCAATAATCTAGAAAAGATATAAATGTCTTAAATCTGGTAGAGTATCCACCGGGATTATAGAAAAACATTAGATAAATCTCCTGTATTGCTAATAATTGCTAATAAATATTGCTAATAATGTTCAACATTTTGCTAGCTTTCCTAACCAATGCCGTGAGTAAACAAAACAAAAGAAGCATGCAAAAAACATAAAAGTATAAATATTGGGAAACACAAGAAAAACTGTCACTATTCACAGATTTGAAATTAATTACACAGAAAAATCTAATAAAATCCACCAAGCACCATGGAATCCCGTCCTGTCCAGACCCTTTCCTGCCTCTGCCTGTCCCTTACCTGGGCTGCTTCCCATCTCGTACTGATTAGCCTGCCCACCTTCAAGCTCAGCACCATGATCTGGCTGGTGGGGGTCCTCTCTGATGACCTGGCTTGGATCTTGCTTGGGGTAAAGACCAGTTCCCGACTTGCAGTCTGGAATCTGGAATCCCTCCAGCCTCAAGCCTCCTTGAGGCAACCTACCTTTCACCTTCCTACAAGGCTATGCCCTGACACGCCCACCTGCCCAGGCCACCCCCAGGCTTCTCAGAGACACACCTGTCTCTGTGGACCACTGGTCCCACATGTGGCTCGGGTGCCCTGACTCCCAGCAAACCCGGCGCCTCCCTGCCTGCAGTTCACCTTGATGCCCTGGCTCCTTCTCCTGAGTTCCTGAGGGAGCTTCCTGGGGTGAAGGCCAGCCTATGTGTTCAGACAAGAGCTTGTTCACACGGATGTGTGCATTCGTCAAAATTTGGTGAATGTTACCCGTGAGATTTGTTCAGATTATTTATAAACTTCTCATGAAAGCAACCTATGAATGACTATTGGGAAACGGGATGTCCAAGTCTGAGAGCAGAAACCAAGATCGGATAGATAAGCAGGAGGTTGATTAGGGGACACACTTGGCATCCATGCAGATGTTCCCACCCCGTGCTCGGATGCCAGGATCTCATCAACAGTGTCCTGATCTCTGCACAACACACCTGCCTTGGCTGAGCACTTAGACGTCTCTGGAACTCTGCTACCTAACAGGTAGGTCTTTTTTTAAAAAAAGATTGTATTTACTTACTTATTTATTTGAAGAAGGGGGTGGTGCAGAGGGAGAGGGAGAAGCAGACTCCCCCGCTGAGCAGGGAGCCCGACTTGGGACTCGATCCCAGGACCCCGGGATCATGACCTGAGCTGAAGGCAGATGCTTAACTGACTGAGCCGCCCAGGTGCCCCCTGGTAGGTCTTTAACTGGCCACTCTGTCTGCTACCACGGAGGCCCTTTGTCATACAAACAAAGCCAGTCATTGCATGAATTAGTGTCTGGGCATCCTGTTCTCTGACATTTGATTATATTTTATTACAAACTCTCTCTCGCAGAGGAAAGAAGGTTACTGATAACATCCCTGTACTCTCAGAAGACCCCAGCTAACATCCCAACATTGGATCTTACCAAACAGCTGCAGACACCTGACTACCCTTCCCCAGTTCCCCAAACTCTTTCCCTGCAGAGGTGGGTAACCACTTTTCCAAATCTGATTTGTCATTCTTGGTGGGTGTTTCAATCCAGGGCTCAGAGCTGTGTGCAGCGTGAGAGCTTAAACACAGCACCCACAACTCAAAGTGAGAGTGTCCCTAAAGAGGATAATTCACATCTAGACTTATAATGCCCAACCTAATGGGTCCCATTATTTCATAAAAAAGACTTACTCTACTTCATCCTACCTTATATTACTTAGTCTAATAAATCCCATGGCCCCAGTAGTGCTGACACCTTGAACAGACTTCATATATAATTGGTTGATATTAAATTGTTTGTGCATTTATTCTAAAGCTTGGAAACGGGCCTACTATACCCGCTTTTGCGTGGCTTTCTTGCAAATAATCCATCATTTGTAATTATCATTGATTTCAGATGTGACAAGGTGTTTAATTCCATCACATGGCAAGGTTTGCCAAATACATAAAAATGAATTTGCCTCTAATTACTGGTTTTGATAATCCTCACTTCATTTCCTGTTCTCTGGGGGCAAAGCATCGCCGGCAACACTTTGAATAAGATCAAAAAATAAAAAATATAGGGAAATGAGCGGAGTTCAGAGGAACCACTAGCGTGCACACTGGGGTCACCAAAAGTGTATATTGCTTAATTCAGCAAAACAAACAAACAAAATTCCTTAGTTTGATTTTGGGTGGCAAACACTTGATCTCGTATCCACTCGGAGTATATGGTTATTCTGGGGTTTTTGGTGCGTCTTTGGGGGTCATGGACTGAGAGCTCTCTCAAGCCACCTGCAGGACAGATGCTCCACCTTCAGGGACTGGGAAGCTGTCCCAGTTGCCCCACCAGGGGGCGCTGCCCTCCTTCGAAGTTCCGCACAGATCTCCGTTATTTGGCTGTTAACTTCGGCTCTGAGGAAAATAGTCGCTTAATCCTCAGAGAACGTTCCCATCCCAGCACTTCCTTTGGAAAACATTTGAAACCAAAGCCAATATTCTTTAGAAAACAGAATGCGGCCTGCTAGGATATGTCGTTTGGAGAAACACCACTTTTCAGTGATTGAGAGGCTGAAAAATGTTTTATTTTGGCAATATTTGATTCAAACAACACAGAACTTTCCAAAATGCTCTTCCTATTTGGAAACGATGAGAGGCTTTGCCAGAATACTCAGCCCTAGGAAATAATATCCTTTTTTAAGAACACAAAAGCAGCACCAGTGTTTAATCATGAAGTTTTCAAGCGTCTCTCCGTGGCCCCGGCCACATGCTCGTTGGAAACTGCAGGTGGCTGTGGTCAGTCACTTAGCTGGAAATGGCCACGGTTGCCATGACAGACACCTGTCATCTAAGTGGGGCTCACGAGAATGACAGACAGCATGAAATATGGGTCGGGGGTGTCTGTCCAGGGCCTGGGTGTCCGTGAGCTGTGTCCCCAGGCGGGTGCCAAGCGGTGTTTCTGACCGGTGGCCACAAGCACTCTACCTTCTCCTGCCTGGGGGCGGTATCCCCAGATCAGGTCCGGGCTACTCCCTCCCAGCTACAGATGAGGGGCCGCCTCCTGTCCCGAGCCCTCTCTCTCTCTGTGCTGTGTTCTGCGGACCGCTCTGCGCCCCCCACCCCCACCCCAGGTTCCCGTTTGTCCAGGCTTGCAAATACAAGAGAAGCATTGACTCCATGCTGCGGAGACATTGTTGCCTCATCAACAGCCCCTGTCCTTGAGATACAAGGTTTCCATCCCACCACTGCAACTTACATAAAAATAAGTCCTATCCAAAGTGTGAACCATCCTGCTAATTCCATTATTGGTTATGCAAACATAGTCTGTTTGTGGCTATACGTACATAAGTATATAAAATATGTATACACAGGTGTGTGTATATATCTATGTGTGTGTGCATGTAAATATGTAACTATTAATGTATATATCATGTTTATTATTTAGATATTAATAAATATATAAAGTATATATTTGTAAATATGTAATATATAAATTTCCAGGGACACCTGGGTGGCCCTGTCGGTTGAGCATCCGACTCTTGGTTTTGGCTCTGGTCATGATCTCACGGGTCATGGGATCAAACCCCACATCAGGCTCCGCGCTCAGTGGGGAGTCTGCTTGAGGTTCCCTCCCTCTGCCTTTCCCCCAACTTGCACATGTGCATGCATGCACTCTCTCTCTAAAATGAGTAAATAAATCTTTTTTAAAAAAGAACATTTAAATATGTATATATAAATTTCCATGCATTATAAATATATACACATACACATATATATGTGTGTGTACTTTGTACATGTATGTATAGATACACGTGTGTATCTATTTATCTACTTATATGACCAGCATGGGTTATTGAAACTGTACAGAATGTTTTAAATGTTTTGAACATTTCCAGTGCTTGCCTTTGCCAAATCTATATTTTCCAAATCCAAAACTACTCTTGACGCTCAACAAAACATCGCATATGTTGTTTATAATGTATTGTTATCTCAGGATTATTAGATGATTGATGAAACTATTTGCAGCATCCTACACCCTTCGTCCAGTAAGAGAGCGTGGGTTTTAAGGTCGCTTAACGACCGTTGGTCCTCTTGGGCATTGGGTGTGTTTCTGTGACGATGCGCAGGCAGACGCTGGCAAAGGGCCAAACGGACCCCACAATGGGGTCCCCAAGAAACGTCACCAGCAAACACCCCGCCCATGAAGAGGGACTGCGAAGAGCACGGCCCTTGAGTCAGACAGGCTGGGACTTTGCTCCCAGCTCTTCGACTTACTAGGTATGAAATTTAATTTTTAAGAAACTCGTTTTTCCTCATTTGAAGATGTGATTGGGTCAGACTGCCTTCTTTGCTGGATTGTTGGGGGAAGCAGATGAGAGAACAGAGGTGACAAAATTAGCCCTGTTTGTAACATTGTAACAAAGAGATTACTCATGTATCAACACCTGTGTCTCAGCACCTATCCTAGCACAGCATTGCTTACGGAGACATGGTTTAAAGAATATTTGTAATGTGCGTTTATTGAATAAAAAAACCACACACACGCACTTTATACCACGTTTTTACAAAGAGTCAGTTGGCCCAAAGCAATAGTAATAATTACCTAATCAAAATTTTTACAAACTGTTATGCATGTTATTCCTCCAATTTAAAACAGATCATCAGGTGGGGTCTACTCTTGAATTAAAAAATAAATTAAATAAATGTTAATAATGCATGTGCTTTTTTCTTTCTTTCTTATCTGAAGGCAGTTCTGCAAAATAAAGATTTACAAAAGCCAGGCTGTTAGAACTTGGGTCTTGTTAAATTATCCAGAGTACTTTTGTAACGAATTTTCTAAAGGGTAATAAAATGCTCGCTGCCCTGGGCCAGCCGGCGCCTTTGCAGAGCAGTGTCTCGTCCCTGACATGGTGTGGTAGGTCTACGTGTCACACTCGAAGACCGCACATGATCCTGCAAACAGAATCACCCTTGATGTATCTCATCACCTAGAGTCTGGTTCTGGACCATCCCAGCCACCCATGCTTACGCCTTCCATCTCAGTGTGGTATCGGTCAGGAAGAAAGACCCGTGTGGCACAGCCCTGGTCTCTCTCCCACATGCTCTTTCAGAGCAGACTTGTGTCCACACAGCCATTCCAGTTCTTCAGGGGGTCATGGACCCACTTGTGAATATGATGGGATCTGCAGATATCCGGAATACTCGCGAATATGTGGGATCCCCTCAGGATTGTGTGGACACAGCAGGAAATGTAAATAGGATGTGCTTCCTTGTGGTTGGCCTCAAAGGCCAAATCATGTAAGTGTCTTCCCACCGTACACATGTGGCAAACTATGGCCTGGGGGCCAAATTCAGCTCGCAGCCTGTTTTTGTAAATAAAGTTTTATTTGAACACAGCCACGCCCATTTGCTTACATATTGTGATTGATTGCTTCTGTGACAAAAGCAGAATTGAATACGGTTGACCCTTGAATAACACAGGTTTGAAGTGCGTGCGTTGACTTATACATAACTATTTTATAAATACAGCATAGTACTGTAAATGTATTTCTCATCCTTATGATTTTCTTTTTTTTAATTATTTGGAGATGTATTTTATTGAAAAAAATAAAATAAAAAGCAAAGAAATGATTAACAAAATTTAGGATGCAGGTTACCTCAAAGGGGGGGGCAGTTTGGGAGGGGACACAGGGGCCATCTAGAGTGTTGGTTATTCTATTTTTTTAAATTTTATTTTATTATGTTATGTTAATCACCATACATTACATCATTAGTTTTTGATGTAGTGTTCCATGATTCATTGTTTGTGCATAACACCCAGTGCTCCATGCAGAACGTGCCCTCCTTAATACCCATCACCAGGCTAACCCATCCTCCCACCCCCCCTCCCCTCTAGAACCCTCAGTTTGTTTCTCAGAGTCCATAGTCCCTCATGGTTCATCTCCCCCTCCGATTTCCCCCCCTTCATTTTTCCCTTCCTACTATTTTTTTTTAAACATATAATGTATTATTTGTTTCAGAGGTACAGATCTGTGATTCAACAGTCTTACACAATTCACAGCGCTTACCAGAGCACATACCCTCCCCAGTGTCCATCACCCAGTCACCCCATCCCTCCCACCCCACCCCCCACTCCAGCAACCCTCAGTTTGTTTCCTGAGATTAAGAATTCCTCATATTAGTGAGATCATATGATACACGTCTTTCTCTGATTGACTTATTTCGCTTAGCATAATACCCTCTAGTTCCATCCACGTTGTTGCAAATGGCAAGATTTTGTTTTTTTTGATGGCATAATATTCCATTGTATATATGTACCACATCTTCTTTAGCCATTCATCGGTTGATGGACATCTTGGCTCTTTCCACAGTTTGGCTATTGTGGACATTGCTGCTATAAACATTGGGGTGCACATACCCCTTCGGATCACTACATTTGTACCTTTGGGGTAAATACCCAGGAGTGCAATTGCTGGATCATATGGTAGCCCTATTTTCAACTTTTTGAGGAACCTCCATACTGTTTTCCAGAGTGGCTGCACCAGCCTGCATTCCCACCAAGAGTGTAGGAGGGTTCCCCTTTCTCCGCATCCCCGCCAACATCTGTCGTTTCCTGACTTGTTAATTTTAGCCATTCTGACTGGTGTGAGGTGGTATCTCATTGAGGTTTTGATTTGGATTTCCCTGATGCCGAGCGATGTTGAGCACTTTTTCATGAGTCTGTTGGCCGTTTGGTTGTCTTCATTGGAAACATGTCTGCTCATGTCTTCTGCCCATTTCTTGATTGGATTATTTGTTCTTTTGGTGTTGAGTTTGATAAGGTCTTTATAGATTTCGGATACTAGCCCTTCATCTGATATGTCATTTGCAAATATCTTCTCCCATTCTGTCGGTTGTCTTTTGGTTTTGTTGACTGTTTCCTTTGCTCTGCAAAAGCTTTTTATCTTGATGAAGTCCCAATAGTTCATTTTTGCCCTTGCTTCCCTTGCCTTTGGTGATGTTTCTATGAAGTTGCTGCAGCTGAGGTCAAACAGGTTGCTGCCTGTGTTCTCCTCTAGGATTTTGATGGACTCCTGTCTCACATTTAGGTCTTTCATCCATTTTGAGTCTATTTTTATGTGTGGTGTAATGTAATGGTCCCGTTTCATTCTTCTGCATGTGGCTGTCCAATTTTCCCAACACCATTTGTTGAAGAGACTGTTTTTTTTCCATTGGATATTCTTTCCTGATTTGTCGAAGATTAGTTGACCCTAGAGTTGAGGGTCCATTTCTGGGCTCTCTGTTCTGTTCCATTGATCTATGTGTCTGTTTTTGTGCCAGTACCATACTGTCTTGATGATGACAGCTTTGTAGTAGAGCTGGAAGTCTGGAATTGTGATGCCGCCAGCTTTGCTTTTTCTTTTTCAACATTCCTCTGGCTATTCGGGGTCTTTTCTGGTTCCCTACAAATTTTAGGATTATTTGTTCCATTTCTTTGAAAAAAGCAGATGGTATTTTGATAGGGATTGCATTAAATGTGTAGATTGCTCTAGGTAGCATTGACATCTTCACAATATTTGTTCTTCTGATCCATGAGCATGGAACTTTTTCCCATTTCTTTGTGTCTTCCTCAATTTCTTTCATGAGTATTTTATAGTTTTCTGAGTACAGATTCTTTGCCTCTTTGGTTAGATTTATTCCTAGGTATCTTATGGTTTTGGGTGCAATTGTAAATGGGATCGACTCCTTAATTTCTCTTCTGTCTTGTTGGTGTATATAAATGCCACTGATTTCTGTGCATTGATTTTATATCCTGCCACTTTACTGAATTCCTGTATGAGTTCTAGCAGTTTTGGGGGGGAGTCTTTTGGGTTTTCCACATAAAGTATCATATCATCTGCAAAGAGTGAGAGTTTGACCTCTTCTTTGCCGATTCAGGTGCCTTTTATTTCTATTTGTTTTCTGATTGCTGTGGCTAGGACTTCTAGTACTATGTTGAATAGCAGTGGTGATAGTGGACATCCCTGCCGCGTTCCTGACCTTAGGGGGAAAACTCTCAGTTTTTCCCCATTGAGAATGATATTTGCTGTGGGTTTTTCATAAATGGCTTTTATGATATTGAGGTGTGTACCCTCTATCTCTACACTCTGAAGAGTTTTAATCAAGAAGGGATACTGTACTTTGTCAAATGCTTTTTCTGCATCTATTGAGAGGATCATATGGTTCTTGTTCTTTCTTTTATTAATGTATTGTATCACATTGATTGATTTGCAGATGTTGAACCAACCTTGCAGCCCAGGAATAAATACCACTTGGTCGTGGTGCATAACCCTTTTAATATACTGTTGGATCCTATTGGCTAGTATTTTGGTGAGAATTTTTGCATCCATGTTCATCAGGGATATTGGTCTGTAATTCTCCTTTATGATGGGATCTTTGTCTGATTTTGGGATCAAGGTAATGCTGGCCTCATAAAATGAGCTTGGAAGTTTTCCTTCCATTTCTATTTTTTGGAACAGTTTCAGAAGAATAGGTATTAATTCTTCTTTAAATGTTTGATAGAATTCCCCTGGGAAGCCATCTGGCCCTGGGCGCTTGTTTGTTGGGAGATTTTTGATTACTGCTTCTTAACTTAGTGGTTATGGGTGTGTTCAGGTTTTCTATTTCTTCCTGGTTACGTTTTGGTAGATTTTAGTTCTTTTAACCCTCCAGAAAGGGTTTCTCTAGTATCTTCCATGCTCTTTTCAAGCCCAACTAGTATCTTTATAATCATCATTCTGAACTCTAGTTCCGACATCTTACTAATGTCCGTGTTGATTAGGTCCCTGGCAGTCGGTACTGCCTCTTGTTCTTTTTTTTTTGAGGTGAGTTTTTCCGTCTTGTCATTTTGTCCGGGGGAGAATAGATGAATGAGAGAACAAAATGCTAACAGGGTAACAAGGACCCCAGAACGATATACACTAAACAAATCAGAAGAGACCTGAAACTGGGGGAAAAGAAAGGGAAAGAAAGAAAAAAGAAAAAAAAAAGAATATGATCAAATATGATCAGGTTGGTGAATAGATCAGTGCCACACACTAGATTTTGGGCGTATTTTGGTCTGTTAGAAGAAACTGCCTCCCAAAATTTTAAAGTAAGAAAAACTTATATATGTACAAAAATAAGGGTAAATATAATGAAGGGCTGGAATATGACTGTAAAGATGAAAATTGTAAAAGATTTTATAAAAGGAATTGATAAGATAAGAAGTTGGTTGAAAAAAGAAAGGAGAGAAATTAAAAAAAAAAGGGGAGAGAATGTGATCACACAGGAGACTAGAACAAAGCCATACACTAGAGATTTAGGGTATATTTTGGCCTGTTAGAAGAAACTGTATCTTAAATTTTAAAGAGAGAACAACTTATATATATATATACCAAAAATAAGGGTAACTACAATGAAGGGATAGAATATGACTCTAAAAATGAAAAATAAAAAAGATTTTTAAAAAAGGGATTGATAAGATGTTGGTTGAAAAAGGGAAAAAGAAAAATTCAAAAAAAAATAGAAAAAATTAAAAAAATTAACTTTGAAAGACTACAGAACCATGGTAAAAAAGCCACGGATTCTCTGTGCAGTGTTCCCCTAGCGCTGGAGTTCTGCCGTTCTCACTGATCGGTAAACCTGGTCTTGGCTGGCTGTTCTCGCTGATCTTCTGGGGGAGGGGCCTGTTGCCGTGGTTCCCAAATGTCTTTGCCGGAGGCGGAATTGCCCCGCCCTTGCCGGTCCGGGCTAAGTAATCTGCTCGGGTTTGCTCTCGGGAGCTTTTGTTCCCTGCAAGCTTTCCGTACAGCTTTGGAGGCGGAGAGTGAAAATGGGGGCTTCCCAGTCTCCGCCCTGGAGGAGCCGAGAACTCGGGGTCCCGCTCCTCAGTGCGCCCCCAGAGAAAAGCCGTCAGTCACTCCCGTCTCCCCGGTCTCCGGCCGCACTCCGCGCTCACCCGGCCTGTGACCGCGCCTTTCTATCTGTCCCCCGACCCCGGGTGGAGTCCCCAAACCCAGCAGATCCCCGCGGTGCACTCCCGCACCTCTCCTCCCGGGGGAAGAAGGTGAGTCTCCCCGGATCTGCCGCTTGTTGGGTCCCTGCTGGAGGAGCAGTGGCCCGACTGTGCCGCGGATCACGGTTTATGACAACCCCGAGCTGAGAGCCCGCGCCTGGGCTCCGTCTCTGCAGCCGGCTTCCCTGCTCCGATCCCTGGGAGCTCTGCCGCACTCAGGCACCCCCGGTCTTTCTGTGACCCCGAGGGTCCTGAGACCACACTGTCCCGAGGGTTCCACCCCCCACTTCGCCACCAGAGTGACGTCCCTCAGCGGAGCAGACTCTAAAAGTCCCGATTTTGTGCTCCGTGGCTCTATCACTTGCCAGAAGCAGCCGACGGAGGCCCCTCCCCCGCCGTCTATCCTCCCGAATAACGCCTCGGATTCACTTCTCCGCACGTCCTACCTTCCAGAAAGTGGTCGCTTTTCTGTTCAGAGAGTTGTTGCTATTCTTTTCTTCGATCTCCTGTTGAGTTTGTAGGTGTTCAGAATGGTTTGATCCCTATCCAGCTGAATTCCTGAGACCAGATGAAATCCAGGTCTCCTGCTCCTCTGCCGTCTTGCTCCGCCCCCCTTATGATTTTCTTTAATGACATTTTCTTTTCTCTAGTTTACTTTATTGTAGAACATAGAAAATCTGTGTTGACTATATGTGTTATCAGTAAGGCTTCCTGTCAACAGTAGGCTGTTAAGTTTCTGGGGAGTCACTAGTTATATATGGATTTTGGGGTGTTCGGGGCAGGGAGGGGGTCAGCTCCTCTAACCCCTGCCCTGTTGTTCAAGGGTCAATACTCCCACCTGCTACAATTAATTCCCTCTTCCATTTTTCCAATGTGGCAAGAAATAAGAGAACTTTGTGAAGCAATCTGAGCAAAGATTCCTTCTGCTTTTTTATGATTTTTTTGAAATGATGGTCATCTGTTATGCTTCATTTGACACGATACATTTTTAGCAGTTAGTCTTTTATCTGGTTTTTCCAATGCATTCAGTCTGGCTTTCAACGAATCAACATTTCTTCTTCTTCACACTCCATTCTTCTTATTTATAAATGGTCTAATTCTTTTATGCAATTAAATAACAGGTAGGAATCCCCAAATGTGTCTACTACCTGAAGGAAAATCAACTGGGTGGTGAGCACAAGATGAATGAGAGCAGATGAATAATAAACGCGGGACAAGTGGGAGGGGCCGCCGTAACCCCCGGGCTCCAGGGAAGGGTGATGCCTCATGGAAGGAAAGGAAAGGATTGGGCACGTGAGATGGTGCAGCTAGATTGAAGGAGGAGGAGCAGGTGCAGTGGGGTGCGGGCCCTGGAGAATGATAATGAGCTTGGAATAAACTGGCAATTGAGCTGAAGCAGCCTGGGCACAGATTTAAGCGAGCAATCGGGAATTTGGTTTCTTACCTGAGTAGGAACCCTGATGCAGAGGTAAACTGATCCTAACCTAGAGGAGTGAAGTGCAAAAAGTTCCCAGGCCCTTGCCCTTTGTTACCTCATGAAAACCTGTAGAATAAAATCAACATACATGTTTTTTTAGCTCCTATTCTCAGCTAAATGTGCCAAAGGAACACGGATGGGTTTAAGCCTGAAACTCTCCCATGTCCATAGGGTCTTGTTTGTAGTGGAGGATATTGAGGCTAAAACTGTAATGTCTAAAAGAGTGAAAAACAGATGCTTCACTCAGGATGGGGTTTTTGTTTTAATCAAGTTCAAAATTATCGTATTTTTTTTTTAAAGATTTTATTTATTTATTTGACAGAGAGAGACACAGCGAGAGAGGGAATACAAGCAGGGGGAGTGGGAGAGGGAGAAGCAGGCTTCCCGTGGAGCAGGGAGCCCGATGTGGGGCTCGATCCCAGGACTCTGGGATCATGACCTGAGCAGAAGGCAGACGCTTAATGACTGAGCCACACAGGCAACCCAAAATTATCGTATTTTTAATAAGTGAAATGAGTACCGTTTGTTCTCACTGATAATTGCTGTAATCTGATAGGTTTCTGCTTTAATTCACAAAGAATAACAACAGATCGCAAATCAATGGTATATCGGCGAATTAGCTGTTTTCCTCCTTTGAACTAACAGTGATGCGGGAATTTGTTGATGCAATGATGGGCAGGGCCAGTGTTGAGCAGCAGAACAGCAGAGAGAGTCCAGACTCCTTTGGCACGTTTGACTCTGATGGTTGGTAAGTTGTGTTATGCAAAGAGCACCCATCCCTGAGGGGCCTCTGTGCTTTGATTGAGAACAGAAGAAGGTGAACATCCTGGGCAGCATCCTGCCTTGTCGTCCTCGGGATTTCTCAGTACAAATTCTCTTCCAACAGCCCTTCGACTTCTACTGCAACCAGCAATGGGATCGCCAGTGAAGCTTGGGTGGTGTGGACACTCACGGGTGCTTGATGCGTGGGCCCATGGGCCAGGGAGGTGCTGCTTTAGGACAGGGACAAAGCAGCTGGACATCCTTCCATTCCATTCCAGGTACAAGGATGTTGTTTCCTAGAAGTTTCTGGAATGGGATCTCTGTGGGTTTTCAGCTTCCCGGGCAGCCATGACCTGCACCTGCCTCATCCAGCATACCCACTTCCTTCCGACTCTGCGAATCCCTTATGTCCACCCAACATAACTAACAATTCCAACCAATGTTATACATTGGAAAATGTATTTTAATTCAGTAAGTATAACTCTTGAGTATCTGTGAGTTGCCTGGAATCTGGCTGGGTATGTTAAGGAAAAGTTTTCATGGAAATCCTGAAGAATGTCTGTCCCCAAATATTATTTACCATAGCTCTTACTTTTATTTTTAAAGTAATTACAATAAATACTCAAAATACAATGGATCAGAATGTTCTGTATGTTTGGAGACTGGATATGGATCAGCGGAAAAGAAAAAGAAGTAATTTGTATGCTTGAAACTACTAGGGGAAATATATATATATATATATATTTTAAAGATTTTTTATTTATTTCACAGAGAGAGACACAGCGAGAGAGGGAACACAAGCAGGGGGAGTGGGAGAGGGAGAAGCAGGCTTCCCGCTGAGCAGGGAGCCCGATGCGGGGCTCGATCCCAGGACTCTGGGATCATGACCTGAGCCGAAGGCAGACGCTTAACGACTGAGCCACCCAGGTGCCCCGGGAACTATATATTTTTAAGTTTGAAAAAATAGGGATCCTCTTGCTTTACACACACTCACACACACACACAAATGAACACAGGATGGCACTCAAGCAGAGAACTGGACCTGACCCAGGGTTCAAGAAACACACCTCATGGTGGCCAAGATGGAGGGCTGTCCGCCAAATACCGTGCTCCCCCTTCCAGAGTAGTGTTATCTCTGGAAGCAGCCACCAAGTAGGGGCAGTGTTGCCATGTGTCTTGTTCTTAGCAATGCAGTGTGAGAATAAGGGAGATGTGCCAGGGACCGGTACATGCATGTGTATGGGGTCTGCTTGTCCTTTCCTACTGGGGCAAGAATGAGCATAGGCTTCACAAATCAAAGATGGCAGAGCCCACAGCACTTGGAGGAGAGCCCCCTGATCGTCAGGCATGCCTGCTTCCGGTTTCACAGGAGCCAGGAGTATACTTTTATCATATTAGAGCCATAATGTGGTTCTGGGTCTGTTTGTTACAGTAGCCAGTGTTGTCTTTCCTAACACACATACATATACACACACACCACACACACACACATACACACATAGTGGACATATCTGTATTTCATAAAACTAAACAATTTGATCTATTTATCTATGTACATACATATACATATTTATATTTACTTAGTAAATATTTACAAATTTTATAAACTCATAAAAATAAGTTTTTATTAGTTTATTTCATTTAAAAATTAAAATAAAAAATAAATTTTATAAATTTCTAAAATGTATAAAAATTTATAAGTATTTATTGGCTGTCTGCTAGGAGCTGTGGGGAGACATATGAGCTTTGGGAAAGGTCACATCTTCCATGGACAGAACCCTTGAATAATCTAAGCCATCTGTACAATGAGCTATTAATATTATTAATGATTTCTATTTTTTTCAACGACTCATGGTTTCTCATAGTTTTCCTGTAGGGTTCTGGGGGCTGGCATCATTGATCCCATCCCAAGTGTGCAACCTGAGCCCTACGCCTTGCCCGTGGTCACGCAGCCAAGAGTCTGAACGCCAGAGATCTCGCCTCGCCCACCCCTTACCCTGCCGTGTAGCGGTGTTGCTTGAGCCCAAACTAGACATCTCCTGCCCGGACAGGACGGGGACCGCATGGTCTTGAGTCAGACAGAAAATGAAGCAGAAAAACCAGAGCAGCAGAAGTAACTCAATAATAAAAACATGGGCAACATCTAGTAACTTTATTTCTCTCTTTCCCCTACCCTACATAAAACAGTGATTTCCCTTTCCAGTTGTTCGGGGGGCACATCGGAAGTCCCCTGCCTCTATTCTGCTGCCCACCCCCCTCCTCCCCTCGGTGTCTCCTGTGTGCACGCTTGGCATCTGCAACAACATCCCTTCCAACTTGATGTTTTTCTTGCTTCTTAGACTTGTCAGTTGACAATGAATGAGCTACAGAGAGAAGATATTTTAAATAACAGCAGCTCATAACTGTCATCTGTCACCTTTAATCTCAAAGAAAAATAAATCAAACATGAGGCTTATGCAGAATCGAAGTTCCAGTGTAAAATCACATTTAAAGTATTTAATAAATGCCAGTTCGGGAAACTAGAATTTATAAGGAGGCAATATTAATAACCCCATATGCCTATGAAGGATTTTATATTTTCAAATGTTTCAAGAGAATATCTTATAGGGTGTAAATAAAGTAGCATACTTTGTGGGAACTAAGCAATCAGAAACATTTATTACTAGATAGAACTCCCTCTCAAATAAAAGATATTAAGATGCTCATTATACATTTCCAAAGGCAAAGACTTGTAGGGTGGACACGGGGTCACTTGGTAACTTTAAGGAGATTTCTGAAGGTTGTAAAATTAAATTGAGGAGAATAAATCATTAGAATTTCATTAGGCAAAAATATTTGAAAAAGAGCCTGCCTTTTGGCAATGCAAATTGCTATCCCGAAGTGTCTTATCACTGCGATCTGGCTGTGGATCACCTGGGTCTATTTTCCATAATACGATTACTCATATGAAAGAGTCATTCTCAAACGAATGCGAAGGAATGAGCAAAACAGCCTGTCAACTTCCTCCTCATAATGTAGGTCCTTCGTTTCTCCAAGAAATGATGCACAGGGTACAGAAGAAAGCCAGCACTTGACTCCCAAGCGTCCCGGCCACAGTCTCCACGCCTGCGTCGGGCAATGACCAGTGAAATAAGGGGTGGCCCCTTTTCATCTGGAGACGCAAATGAAGTCACGAAATTGCAAATGAGGCTGACGCACGTTCATAGAATATCAGGAAAGGGGAGGAAACCAAGAGTATGATAGGGGAGAAGTCAGTGTGGACAGAGCGACTGTGTGCATGATTTCGCAGCACTGTGACGTGCAGGAAACCCCGAGTGGCATACCAGATGGGCGATTTCCCAATGGGGGGTCAACATGGATCTGTCTAGAAGACCCATCTAGAAGAGGCCTGGAGGGTTCCCCAGAATAAATGGGTAAGAATTCCTGAGCAAACAAAATCGATGTCTCTGGTGTCCAGTGCTGCATTCACAAACCATGCGGCCAAACATCAGGAGGGGTTTTTTTAAGCCCCTTAGAAGGCGTAATAAACTCACTGAGTCCATGCATTCATATTTATGCATGTTAGGAAAACGGGAGCCCTTTGGATTCTAGGAATGATTTCCTCCTACTTTACACTAACTACACTAACTTCAGTTATTCATAATCTAAAATGAGTATCAAGGGGCGCCTGGGTGGCTCAGTCGGTTGAGCATCTGCTTTTGGCTCAGGTCATGATCCCGGGGGCCTGGGATCTGAGTCCCGCATCAGGGTCCCTGCTCAGCGGGGAGTCAGCTTCTCCCTCCCCCATCCCCAGGTTGTGCTCTCTCTCTCTCTCTCAAATAAATAAATAAAATCTTTAAAAAATAAAGTGAATCTCAAATGGGCATTTTCTGTGACACAGTTGTGTGCTAGGCATGGATGACCACAACAAGGGAGTCTGATTCCCTCCTGAAATAAGAGGGTACCCGTTTTCTAGGCCAGAGCTACACAAGAAGCCAATACCATGGCCTGGGGTCTACCAAAGGAGCATGCTGAGCACAAAGTGACAGCACAGAGCAGGAAGAATGACCAGGAAAAAGGCTTAAAAAAAAAAAAAAAACAACTGTTTTAAAAGCTTGTCAGTAGGAATTCATGTAAAAAGGGAATGAGTAGGTGTAGAAAGTAGCTTCACAGACCAACACTGTGCACATACAAAAGTAAGAAAATAACCAACGCTCCCCATGTCATGGCATTTCATACACACACACACACACACACACACACACACACACGGGCATGTCTGCATTGAGCTCAGCTTCAGACAGCAAAAATGCAGAACTCATTTTGGAAGGATAGACTACAGAAGGGCTAAAATTAGTTACAATGTTCCAAGAGAACATAATACAATGTTAGATGCATAAAGAAACCAGCCATGACCCACAGTGATCACAGTGAAGGAGTTGTATACTTCTGTTGTGTACATGGTCGTATACATAGGTATACTTCTCTAATAGGATCCACCAACCCTTCGCTTGCTTAGCTGCCTCAGTACTCCACAGATGCTTGGTGCTTGTTGTTTTGGGTTTTTTGCTTTGTTTTTAACCCAGAAGCGATTCTCTCCCCCATCCAACTTGGCCCCCAGCTGTGGTGTGCAAAGACATTGAGATGCAATCACCAGGGCATCAGAAGCCCGGCTGAAAAAATAGAAACAAGGTGCAGCCTGGGGGCCAACAGAGTGGCTAACAAGGAAACAATGTTTCATTTCAAAGGGCCAGGTTCAAGACTTGAAGCTCCAACCTCAGCTCCACACACAAACAGAATACTTTGCAAAACAAAGACCAGCTTTTCTGGCTGTGGAATCAATTAGCGGGGTCTTGTCTCAATGCCCATCGGCCATGGCTTTGGTGGCCCTGCCTCCCCCATGCCCTTTATTTGAAACCAGAGGAAGATGTGTTCCAAAGGGGCCTCTCCCTAACATACATGTGACCCAGTATCTGATGGCATTTCGGAGCATGCCTACAAGTGGAAAACCTTGTCCAGAAACTGAAGAGATTGTCTCCAGGAATAGATTCCCAGTGGGGGAAAAAAAAAAAAAATAGAACTTAGTTAAAAGTCCAGGACAGAGAAACCCCATGCAGAACTTCAAGGCACTATCTATAGTTATAAGAACAAAGCTATTAATTTACTATATGAGAACTTCAGGGGGAAAAAAAATCCTGCAGCCCAGGTGGGTTAAATGCCAAAACTTAGATCCAGAACAGAGCTCTGAAATTATAAAGCACAGGCAGCTACGGTGTAGAGAGAGGTCATTTTAAAAATACCATCTCAATTCCTGTATCATTTCTTGCTGCTTCTAAAAACCAGAAAAGTGAGCAGGGTTGGAGATGTCTCTATGACACTCTTAAAATGTGTACATATGAATACTGTAAATTTCACCCAAACAGCCAGATGGTTGGTCTAATTTACCCATCCCAGCGTAAGGATGCTTGCAAACACCCGGATGTTTGGCATTACAAACACGATCGTTTCGGGGGCCCCTGGCTGCTGAGTGTGGCTCATCTCACACTTGGCTCATGTCATCCAGATTGGGGGCAACTGGTCTTCTTTCTGTGTGATTTTATTAGCTCCTCTTAGGCTTGCGGTATTTCATTTACCTCCCAATGAGCGATCACTGTAAAGTTAAGATAAAACTTTGTCTTTCTAGTAAAGCACAAAAAGGTAATTTTTTAAAGTAGGCTACATGGTGTGGAGCCCAACGTGGGGCTTGAACTCACAACCCTGAGATCAAGACCTGAGCTGAGATCAAGAGTTGGATGCTCAACTGACTGAGCCACCCAGGTGTCCCCAAAAAGGTAATTCTTAGAAAAAAAAAATAAGTTAAGGTTATAGCATTTTAGGGAAAGGGTAAAGTTCACAGACTGAAACAATGTGTGACTTTGGGAAAATTGAATACTGAATATAAAATTAAAGGTGTCTACCATGTAATTCACAGAGATGAATGATCTCAATCTGATAATAGTTTTTCCCTGCTTTCGTTCATTTTCTTTGTCTCTCCCCCTTAATCTTTTTATAAAAGATGCCAACAAGCAAAGAGTATATTTTAAAATCTCTCCCTCTTAATCTTTTTATAAAACATGCCAACAAGCAAAGAGTATATTTTAAAAATGCAAAAAAGAAATTTTTCCTAAAATGCTATTCTTGATATCTTGAGAGTGAAAAATTATTACCACTTACATAAGATTCTTTTAGCATTAACACTTTAAGTTATACCAGGGGTCTACCATCTTACAGAGATAGTATCATCTTACAGACTGAGGGAGTGTTATTGGAGTGCAGTAGTAAATGGGAACAAAAATAATAAGACAGAAAAAAGATAAAGGGATTTATAGTATATAATCAACATTTGAAATGTCAAGGTAAAAAGAGTCTTTTTGTTTGCCAACCACACAACCCAATGTTCTCTCTTATTTCCCTGCTGAACTGGCTCTGTATAAAAAATGCAAATGTTACCCATCTTCCAGTCTGGGCCATCAATCATTACAAGAAATAGCATGTTGAGACCCAGGGATTAATCATCGTTAGGGTGGCCCAGAAACCTGTCCAATCTCTGTAAATTCAGAAGGGGACATACACATTTATGCCTCCTCTGGCCTTTGTCCTGCCCCACTGGACCACAGGAGACTATAAAGGGGCCTCAAGCCTTCGAAGTTTATTTGCAGATTGATGGGCAGGGAGAAACATTCCCACAGCAAGACTGGGCCTAGAAAGTAAGAGATCATCATTTTCTTGCCTGCTCTTTAAAAATGTTTTTCTCATCGTGTTTTACATAAACCTTGGCTTTCTTTCCAGCTGCGCCCAACCTGGGGGAGAAAGTGACTTCATTGTCGTGAGTAGACACTGCTGACTTTTTATGTCTTTGTGTCACCAAAGGAAGGCACTGAAGTGCGGGAAATCACTCAGGACTAATCAAGAGGCTGACAATAAATTCTGGGGGCCTGAAAATAACTTTAAAGCTAATTGAGTGACATCAACATGTTGAATTTTGCACTAAATTATCATGTTGCCTATGGAAGCTAAATTAATTCAGACTTAAAAGAAAATTCAGGAGATCCGTATTCGGTGAGGACGGCAGTGCCAACCTAAACACTTACCTTCACCTGTTCCTCCCGCGCCGCTGAAATAGCGGGAAGCTGGTTTTATTTTTAAGGGATCGGCAGGCAGGACAAATAAAGGATAGAGGAGAAAACGGGAGCGGGGGTGGGGGACAGCCAGCCACACACGGGCAGGTGCAGGACTCCCGCTCAAGTTTATTCCACAGACCCGTGCCCTCACGTCGGCGGTCCCAGGGGGCCCGGCAAGTGGGGGCTTCAGGTAAGATGATTTAAGATGCCTGCTTCCCAGGTAAGAGGACATCAGAGGCCTCTGGACACACAGTCCGTTTTATGTTTTCCACTGTTTATTTAAAGTCCTAAAGTACAGCGATCATATAAAGGAAGTGTCTCCGAGCAGGCTTTTTCAAAAGCATCTTTAAAGCTTATGATCTCGAGCAATAGTGTTGAAGGCCCTTGGCCGACACAGTGGTTCTTGGAGTGTGGTCCTCAGAACCACAGGAATCTCCAGAGAATGTATAAGAAAGACAGACCACCAGGCCCTACCCCAGGCCCATTCGGTCGGAAACATGAGGTGTGGGCTCACCAGCGCTGTCCTAACAAGCTGTCCAGGTAAGGCTGGGGCGCGGCCCACTCTGGGTGACTCCTCAGCCTGGTGGAAGGTGTGGAGCTTTGCCTGGTGGCCTATTATCAAGAAACAAACTAAAATGAATGTGGGAGGAAGACAGCTCCCCCAGGAATTTGACAGCCCTTGGCAATGGGACTGATGATCCGTCAAACCACATTTAGGAAGACCATTAACACTTAGCTCTAACGAGGGAAAATTTCAACAACTAAAATAATAGAAATTGCAGGTAAAGTTTCCAAAACAGTAAGGAAGAGGGAGGTAAAAAAAAAAAAAAAGAAAGAAAAGAAAAGGAAAGAAAAACACAACTTTGGGATGCCTGGCTGGCTCAGTTGGTGGAGCGGGTGATGCTTGATCTCAGGGTCATGAGTTCGAGCCCCAGGTTGGGCATATGTAGAGATGACTTAAAAATAAAATCTTAAAAAAAAAAAGAGGCAACTTTGAAGAAGTTATGAAAGGAGAAAAAAAATAAGAATGAAAAAGATAGTAAAATTTATATCTTCTCAAGAGCAGACAGCAAAATCCTCCCAGGAATGCACCTCTCCTTTTCCCCTGGCCAGGTGGGACATCCTGCGGAAAGTCTCCATGATTGAGGAGAAATAAAAGCACGCTAAGAGCAGGTGTAGGCTTACACTTGCCTCATGTTCAGTTTGAAGCTGTTCGAATTGCACAGAGAAACCCTTCCTTTCTTCTCAGCCTCACCAACCGCCTCCCGGCTTCAGGAGAGTCTCCAACCTCACAAAATTCCCTGTGTGAATGAGGCTCTTGTGGAAATCAAGGAACAGACTCCATCTTGTGCTGGGCTTGATGGGGAGCATGCACAAAATAGATCCCTTGCACCTCACCTGTCTGTTGCCTCAGGTGGCTGACATCCGTGCTAGTCCCATACAGAAGTGCGTGGTCGCTGGGTCCCAAGGGCCCCTCAAGGCAGTGATTCTGGTGAAGAGAGTTTGTTGTGGTGCTTACTGCTGCATTCTGGAAGGAGAAGATTGATTCTCCAGGAAGGGAGTTAGCAAAACATACACGGATCTTAAAGAATGAAACTCCTTTCTGCATGGGTATAAGCATGGACTCTACTCCCCAGTCCTCATTGCTGCTAGGCAGGATCATGGGAATGGCTTCTAGCCAGTGGACTGTGGAAAGAAGTTGGGTATGCCCCTCCAGGTTTGTCCCAAACAATTCACTGTTCTGTGCTTACTCTTTCTCTCTGCCCATCTGTTGACCAACACAGAGGACCCCACCAACATCATAGAGGATGGAGGAGCCATCAAGTGGAGGAGCTTGGGGCCCCAAGTGACTGTGTGGAACAGAGTATCAAGCCACCCATGCAGACAATTAGGCTTTACCTTGGCTAAAAATGTGCCTATTTTGTTTCAACAGCTAATGCTGTAACACTTAGCTTTATCTAGCATTAATGGAAGGCAGCTGCGAATGACAGTCATTACCAATCAGAGCAATATGGTCTCAAGTGTGAAAGGAAGGAAGAAAGAGAGAGAGAGAGGAAGGAGAAAGAAAGAAGAAAGAAAGAAAGAAAGAAAGAAAGAAAGAAAGAAAGAAAGAAAGAAAGAAAGAAAGAGAGAAAGAAGGGAGGGTGGGTGGGGGTAAGGAGGGAGAGAAGGAAGAAAGGAAGGAAGGTCCAGATGTATTTTATTTAAAAAGATAATTCCAGCAACCCCCGAATTCTGGCCATCAAAGTTTAAGTATCCATCATGACATCCATGTTGGTGTAAATCAAGAAAATAGAGGCTGCAGAGTTTGATGGAGTAAAACCTTAAAAATGAAGCAACCAGCCAAAATTTCTGTAACAGCCTTATAATCCCTCCATCAAGGAAATGCACCAAACTCATTTTTTTGTGTGCTCTATTACGTATTCAAATATTTGTATATTTAATACATTCCTTGTTAGAGAAAATCTTTTCTTTGCTTTTATGGGTAATTTACTTTACTCTCTGTTAAGCTATAAAGAGCAAATCATCTGTCGCATTAGCACAGAATGTGTGGACACCAAAATGTTTCTCTCCTACATTCTCTGGCTCTTCATAATTGACCCTTCCTCCCAATTGAAACTACTAGTTCAATTGTTCTCGCTAATGTTCTCCAAATACGAATCACTTGCTACCTCTCATGCACCAAGAATTATCACAGGAGTTTGAAAAGCTGCAAAAACATTGACCATCGTTGATAATAATGTTTTCCAAAATGGAATCAAATACAATCTAGGAAACCACTAGATCTGACTGGCTTAAGCTTCTACACCCTTGTTCTGTGTGTCTGGTGGTGGGAGGCAGACCAGCGCCACCTTGGACTTGTCAGTTGATGTCTGGGTTTAATGGGCTCTGAATCTGAATGAGGTGGGTATCCATCCTGGCTCCATCACTTGTATGCTCCAAGACCTTGGGGAACTCACTTCCCCTCTTGCAGCCTGAGTTTTCCCACCTGTAAAATGGTAGTAGTAACACTACCTCACTCCATTGGGTTGCTGGGTGGTCTCACAACATGAAACACAAGGCATGGGGCACAGAAGTAATCATATTGTAATGTGCCCAGTGGTTAAAAATGGCAGGTTTGGTCATTATTCTGGCAATGAATGGCTATCGGCTATCTCTGTGCATTTGAACAGCTCCGTTTGTGTGGCGCGGCACACACAGATTTATTTACTCGTGTGTCTATCTATTTATTTACATTGTTAAATGCTTAGAGAAGAAGAGTGAAAGCAGGAGGAAGAGGTGGGGAGAGGAGCAGGGAACAGCTATGATGACAGAGGAGGAGGAAAAAGAGGGCTGGGAGGACAAGAAGCAACAAAAAATATATAAGTGGCTCATAAAGCCTAGAATATATACTTTGTGGTCCTTTAGAGAAAACGTTTGCTGACTCACACCCTAGACCAAGCAGGTTGTGCTGGGGCATTAACATCCCTGGGATCCCTCAACAGCAAGAGCAGATGTTTCAATCAAGACACAGTTGAAGCTCCTCTTCATGCCAAGGCCGCGAAACTGAAATAGAGTCACTTCCCCCATAACCAATGGTCAAAGGGCTAGAGTCGGCCAAGATTTAAAATTCAGGGACATAGACCCCACCTCTCAATAGGAAGAGTGGGAAGGAACTTGAAACCAACTTTATTCAATCATATACAATGAGGACTAACTCTCAGTCCTTCCTTTCCCCTTCACCCAGATTCTCTTGCTCAGTGAACAACCTGAGCTGCTGTCCATGGCAGCCCTGCAAGGAGAGATCCACAAAAGGAACTCTCTGGTTCTAATTGAACATTCATCCTCTTCAAGTGATTTCTTAATGCTGGAACAGGAAGAACAGCTGTTTCACTGCTAAACACACTTTACTGATTTCCCAATTGACAAGATCTAGAGACATTTTGAGTAGTTTAAGTAGTTTCCCAAATGTATGACAGTAGAGTTCCCACTTGGTACATGCCTTAGATGTATCTGGGAAATCACTTCAGATAATGCCATCTAATGGACCAGATGATATAATTAAGTCCCAGTTACTGAGCAGCCCATCCCACTTGCTCCATGAATTGATGCCAATTTGAAGTTTAATCGCTCATGAGAGGCCAATAAAGAGATACCTCTTTGATAAAACAGTGCAACTGGGACTTTTTATGACTTTATGTTCAGCAACATAAATTCAACATCAATAGCTGGGCATGGAGCTTCTCCTGGCAGATGATATCTATGTTGGGTCATTGCTTGCTCAATCAGAATCCCGTAGAACTTGATGTTCTTAGGACAGTTTTGATATTACTTCTCTAGGTATTATAACACATGGAAAAGAAATGTTACAGAACCCAGAGTCCAAATAGTTTGTATCCCCCAAACTCCTAAATCATTCCTGAGGGATTCATACAAATATGTTCTCAAGGGCTGAGTGACAGAGAAGATGCAGGGAGACAGAAAAGAGGATTCAATTCAAATGAATGCAATGTTGACATTAACAGAATGCCCCTTTAAAGAAAAAAAAGAAAAAAAAAAAAACCAAACAGAATGCCCCATTATTCAGGAGATACCTGAAATTAGGATTTCATCTTAAAAGGATGTGGTCACTAAAAACCCAGAGTGGGATGAAGACACATTTATTTTTTCAGATCCCAAATATGGAAAAAGCAATTGAAAAGGCTCACCCAGAGCTATTGCCTGAGAAATAATTTTTAAAAGAGTTCTAATTTATCAGGTTTGGCCACCATTTTTTATGGACATAAATTTTTTTTTCAATTTTTTCATTCCCTTAAATGAATGATAGTGACTAGGAAAAAAATGTTTCATGTACTCTCCTCCTAAAAAGAGTGGTGTTCTACCCCATTTCAGGTGGTTAAGCTGCTGGCATATTCAAAGCCTTTTAATAATTCCTGCAGGTGGAATGTTGCTTGGGGCTCGGTCCCCACCATCCAGCTCCATTTGTGACTGCCATTTGCTGCCTAGACCGCCCTTTGAGAGTTAGCCTTGGTGACAGAGGCCACTCCAAAGTTATGACAATTGTTTTCAGACCAGTATGAGAAGTCAGGTGTTTAACTGATGCAAATAACTACATCGTGGGTATATATTCACTTACACTTTTTTACACGATTAACAGATATTTGAGAAAGAAGTAGACAAACCAGTGAAGAATCAGCAGGGCTTTTCAGAATCATTACAATTTTATTACACCCATGAAACTCCAAGAGGGGGTACAGTGTGCAGGATCTCCTGGCAGTAATTGTCCAAGAGCTTTAGTTTGACCAGGACACCCCTTTCTTAGGGGACCTGGGTCTTCCCCAGCCCTCAGTTTACCGAGGAGGGCTGGTGAGGTTCAGAGAAGGAGGAGAATGTGCTCAGGACTTCACCCTAACTGCAGTAAGAACTAGAAATTTTACGGTGTTCGCATAAATCAAGTATGTCTGTGAGTTTCTTCACGGATCAAAAACTGACTTTTCAAGATCAGCCACCTTCACATAGCTTTGCCCTTGCATCAAAAGCATAAATCACAAGAACGTTAGCACCAACATCTTTGCTCAGTCGTTAGCAGAACACCCTGTCTCAGAAAGCCACTCCCTAGAGCTGGTCCTATTCCAGCTCTGTGGCTGAACGGTGGGGACCTTCTTCTTCCTCTTCTTCTTCTTCTTTTTTTTTTATGCACAACTTTGTACTTGAAATTAAAACAACTGTTTCTTTGATGGTATCTAAAGGCACTCTGGCACTTACCCCGATGAGAATTAAAGTTCTATCCAAGCCAAGGTCATTGTTCATTTAATTGTCTCTCTTTGTGTCTGATTAATAGACAGTGATCAAGAAATAAAAATTTTGCCTGGTGCAGGAAGAAAAGAGGCTTTTGAGATCTAAGAATGACAATTAGAATTTGCACACCAAGACCCAGTCCAGGAGCTCTCTGGTGGATGGGAAGGGAATTCACACACATAAATAAGAGACTCCAACAGAAAGGCTCCTGGTAGTTATTATCTCTCTAATGGGTGCCTTTGTTTTAAGATCTGTAATTAATTATAAGCAATGAACAATGGCCAGGAAGAGCTGATAGCAATCTGCTGGTGGACAGCCTACTGTGAATTTGAGGATGTCTTGTCATATTGAGGCTGGCTAATGTACTAGATATTCAGTCTTACCCAATGGAGCCTCCAAAGACAAATTACTAGAAATATAGAACAACTTCCGAAAAATTCACCCCCAGTGAAGAGCCACCATGCCAAACAGAGTGGATTTTGCAAGTCTGAGGGGCTTCTCTCCCTCCATGACTATGTCTTCGCCTAGACCATGAGTATCCCTGTGTCCCTAGCACCGAACACAAAGCCAGGCATGGGCTTGGTGTCATTTCATTGTTTTTAAGAATTGTTTGAATTGAACTGAGTAAAATAGAAGATCACAAAATTCTGGGAAAAATAACAGGTGGCCAATGTCCTTAAATCCTGAGTTGACAGAAACTGTCCCCAGTTCCCAGCTGACCAGTGCCCAGACGCTTCAGTGACGGTGAGGAACCAGGCTGGTATATGGTGTCCACAGCACAGATAGTGGGGAAAAAAATCTGAATTTCCCAAAAAGCTCATGTTGCTCCAGAACTAGGGGAGCAAGAGAGGGGAAAGGTTCTTCGTCAGCTTTTGATGCACAGAACAAAGATCTGTCTCACAGGATGTTACTTTCCTTTTAAAGCTCAAAGGATGTCGCCCAGCAAATCCGCAGTTACTTGTAAGGATGAACACCAAAGGTAGCGTGTTCGCCCGGTGTCCTCAGGCCACCCCAGAGCCTACGAAATATTCTCTGTTCCTTGAACCCGAGCAAGCTTTTACTGAAGACAAATGTGGACATGACACATCAGCACCGTGTGAATTAACCAGTGAAATGCTCTGAAAGGCCAATTTCAACTATTTGAACCAAATGGCAACCTTTTTGGCAATGGGAAGGGGGGATTTCATTTAAACTTTGAATTTCTAATCCAGGTCTTTGCTCAGCCTCGGTGTCGCTGCGGCCACCTCAGAGCAGGGACACTGGTGAGGTCTGAGTCTCTGGGCCTCAATGTGTTCATGTGTTAAACGGGGATGGTGATCGTGCCCACCTCATTTGTTGTGAGGACTAACAGCAGCTGTAGGTAAAGCGTGGTCGCAGCGCCGAGATCCACGGGAAGCACCGCGTGGAGGCGAGCTTTATTGCTATTACCCTGTCCCACAAGCATGCTGGGAATGGCTGTACCCCTGTCTTTCTGCCAGGGCACTGTGTTAATATGGACTCTCCTCGCTAACATCCAGGGAACCATGTGCTTAGGCACAGGATTCACTTCTGACTGCTGCTATCACAAACCCCCATAAACTCAGCAATTTTAGGAAACAACTGTATTATCTGATAGTTCTGGAGATCCCAAGCCCTCAAATCCTGGTGCTGGTAGGGCTACATTGGGGGAGAATAGGTTTGGGGGTCTTTTCCAGGTTTTAGAGACTGCCTGCATTCCTGGGCTCTTGCTCTGTCTTCTTTGTGACCTTTGTTTTGATCATCACATCTTCTCTGTCTCCCTCTTATAAGGACCTCTGTGATTCTATTGGTCCCAAGTGGACAAACCAGGATAATCATCCCATCTCCAGAATCGTAACCACCTCTGCGAAGTCCCACTTGGCATGTAAGCTTCCGGGGACGCGGCCCTCTGTCGGGAGCGCCATTCTGCGTCTTAGAGAGACACAACTTACTAAGCCCTGAATTTCTCCTAAACCTGCTCCTGCCTCCCTCCATCTTCCTCCTCCCAGTAAATAGCAGCAGCTTCACTAAATGTATGTTTAATGACAACAAATGGCTGTGACTCTGATAAATTTTTCAAAGTCATGGCACCCCTTTGCTTGGTGTTTTTTTTTTTTAAAAAGTACCTATTAAGCAAATGTACATTTACCAAAAAAAGCAATAAACAGATGTCTCTCATTAGCGAAGTAAGGGTTTTCAGTTTTACCCAACTCTAATTTTCTTCCTTAATGCTCATCAATAGATGTGATGAAATAAAGCCTTCAGCCAAATACTCCATTTTGCAAGTTTCCAGACACGAGGAACTCTGTGAAGTTGAGATAGAGGACACACCGGCTTGGCCAGACTCCAGACAAGGAGATAGCAACCATCCCGAGCTCGCCCTGGGATCGTATTCCAACGCTGTATTCAAATAAAACAGTTTTCCTAAAGGAGACTTGATTGACCCATCCAGGGTTGGAAGAGCAACCAGAGAAAGCCTAGGGACGCGTTAAGCTTGACCTGACCTTGTGTCCACCACCATGTCTGTGCCTGGCCACTGCACTCAGGGAATTTGGAATGACCCTGTCTCATCACTGGTCCAGAGACAATGTCGGGGTCCGTCTCCTGTAGAAGACTTGGATCACCAGGAGTCATGAGATCCAGGTGGGTGGTGAGGAGTGGAGCGTGCTGGGAGCACTTCTGATCTGCATATAATTCTTCCCCAAACCAGCCAGGGCTTTCCCACCTCTCTAGAAATAACTCTTCATCTACCTTTCATTTTCCCACTTTGGATAAAGACATGGCTTCCCAAAGAAGTCTGACTTCCTTCTTAACGCTTCTGCAAGAAGTAACATAGTGTGAACATCGTGATGAACGGAATTCCCACTCACCCTGGATGTCAGTGGTAAACAGTGAGGAGTGGGGCCGTGGGCACACCGAAGGTGCCCCTTACAAAGGCAACCTCACCTCCCCACACGCACCACTTGCTGCCAGACGGGAATGTGAGTCAGTGTTGCCAGATCGCCCCCGTTTACAAGAGAAGATGGAACAGGTCTACTTGTACATGTGGTCTTCCAATTTTTTCCCCAAAGGACTGAGAGCATTTTTTTTTATCATAAATTAAAACACACACACACACACACACACACACACAACTGTAACTTTTGTGAGCAATTTCTCTGAACACCTAAATTCTGGAGGACACTAAAGTCATCCTCCAGCTCGGGGAAAGAAGCATCCCTAGTCGTTTTCATGGATATGTATGCTTAGTGGTCATGCTGACCTTTCTAGTCAAGAAGACCAAGGTCAGTGAGGGAATAAACATGAGGACAGTAGTCCTGGTTATTGAGGCACAATCCAGGGATCTCCATGGAGGCAACCATTAGACTTGCAGCTGTGGCTTCATCCAAATGTCTAAGGGTGGAGTTTAGAACCTCTCTGAGTTTGGGGGGGGTCACTTCCATGAGACTGAAAACCCACTGGTCGTCCCTCCCTGGGCACGGGCTCCACGCACATTCTCAGGGCCTTTGTGTGCATCTGGGCAGTGAAGGCTTCGCCGAGGTTCATCTGGAGTCTGGTAGCGGGATGCCCCTCAACCGGTGGTCCTGGCAGGTGCACGATCCCATTATAAGGGCAACACAGAAAGTGTGATACTATGGGTTCTTTTCTTTCCCTTTTCATTTATGTTTAATCCCAGCAAAATTCACCAACGGTGTATTTATCTTCTATGACTCTGGCTTTGAAATCACCAGTTGCTTTTCACAACAGAGTCTCATCCTCAGCAATTAGTCTGGTTGACCAAGGGACCACCACGTCTGAGACAGATCTGCAGTTTTGTCATTGTGTGTAGCTTGGTTTGGGAACAATGGCCAGGAATGCGATGGAATGTTTGGACTCCAACACAAAGCCTCCTTTGCTCACGATACGTTCAGGGTCTGAGTGAAGAGGTTCTCTGTGGCTCTCTCGTTCACGTTCCCCAGGTTTGTCTCCAGAGTTCAAGGGCGGCCCGTGGGGGCTTCGCGTCCATCTCGATCTGTACCAGCTGCTGTGTGGCTGTGTCCACCACGCTCCAAAGTGGCTGCCTTGTGGAATATTTCGCTCTGTCTCATTCAAAGTGATGAAGTCAGCTCGGCTGGCAAGGAGGTTCTCCAGAACCTTCTTCTTTGCATCATCGATTACTTCTATCAGGCTCTGAGCCATTCTCTTTAAGAGGCTTTGGGCAAAGTTATCACGTTTCCCAGCTCCTCAGAGAAGCCGATGCAGGAATGTCAAGACCAGTGAGCCTGCATTCATCAGACAGGTTGGACTTGGTGGCTACTTCATTCATGCTGTCCAGGGTGTGTGGTTTCCCTATCTCCAGGAGCAGAAACTAAACAAGACCCTGACAGACCTCTAGTTTCCTCTCACGCAATTACCAGAGCCCGCAGGACACAGGCGTGTGGTTCCCCAGGGGCTGCAGCTGCTGGGCTTCCAAATTATACATGTTGTCAAATATTCGTGTTCTTCAAAACATCCTTGCTAGCTTGGAATCTCTGATGGATCGATGGGAAAGGGCATTCCGTCAGTTTGGTTCTCTGGGAAGTGGATGCCAAGAGGGAGTTAGGAGTACAAGCAGTTTATGGAGGGCAAAACCCGTGGAAGATCAAAGTGGAAGGAAGCAGGATTGGGCAGAGAGGATTCAGGAAACGGACCTGAGAAAGCTTCAGCCCCCACAGTGGGAGGCCCAGAGCAGAGTTCGCCTGTTGGCAGAGTCTTGTGCATGGGGCAGAGTTGGCCAGGCACTGTGCCCCTGCTGTGATGTGCTCAGCTGTTGGCTGGCTGCCTGGGAAGAGGGAAAACCAAAGCAGATCCAGAGACTAGCAGGTGGAGACTGTCAGCTCACCAAACCCCTTGTAGCTAAGTGGCAACCTATGGAAATCCAGGTGGCACAGCTCCATGGCAGCCACAGAAAGGTATCTGTAATGGACCCACTTCCACTCCTGAGCAGGTCTTGTTTTATTGGAGAAGTAGAGTTCATTCACACATCTGTTCACTCATTGATGCCTCCATTCATTTAACAGATATTTGCAGGGTGGTCAATACCTTTCATGCAGCCCCGTTCCCCAGGAGAGCATCACTCCTTCCAAGATCTTACACCTGATGGCAGTCAGTCCACTGACAAGGCCTCTGCACGGTGGGACGGGGCTGTTAATGCAGTAGTCGCAGGCGGGGGGTGTGCAAAGGGCGTGAGCAGCGGGGGGTCTGCACCCAGCCTCTGGGGGCCCGACCACCCTTCCAGGGACATGCAGAGCCAATCTGTCCATCTGATCTTCCAGGTGGCTAAAATTCTGGATTTCTATGAATAGAATGTGTTACAACTGACATGAGCACATTTTATCTAAAACCCACGACTGACCACTAAGATGATCCTCACTTCATGTTCGGGTGGGACCCAGGATTGGACAAGCAGGTTCTTTCTCCTTTGGAATCCCTGCAGCAGGGAGCTATAGAGAGCCAAAGTCCAAAATCCAGGGGACTTGGGGTCAGAGATGATACATGAGACCCAATGCCGTGGCAAGGAGAGAAATCAGGGCAGATGGGGGAAAGGACCAAGAGGGAGGAAAGCTGGAAATAAATCATAAAGAAAAAAAGCCTACACTTAGATACTTAGTTACAAATCAAATCCAAATCTAAGCACGAGGCACTAAGACATTTAATAGCTGGTGCTAATAATAACAGATGCTATTATTGTGTCTATTTTATAAATGAGGAAACTAAGTTTGAGGATGAAGCAGAAACACAGTGGGAAGCTAGAAAAGATTGCATTTAGCTCCAGGGACAGGATCCGAGGGGTCCAAGCCCAGTAAGAGAATGGCTAGCGTAGGGTAAGTTACATGTGGTCTCCCATGGGGGGCCCCCATGGAAGCTGCCTGTTAGGAAGAAGGGGCTCACCCTTTTCCCCCACGCCCTGCCACCCCATCTGCTGACAGCATTATCTGACTGGCAGGTGGACCGCCCACTCCCCAGCTGGGCACCAGGCACAGTTTGGGTCTCCTTCTCAGCCTGTTTGTGAAGCCTCCTTACTTGAGTTCTTAATGGCCATACTTCATTTCTCCAGGATACTCGAATCACCAATTGGCTGTCCAGAAATTGATGACATGTCATCCTGGGCAAACGTTAACACTTGCACTGATGGTGATCTTGGAGAACCTCACACAGGGACATCCAGCTGGGGATGGGAAGGTGGGTGAAAGTTTAGCCCAGCAACCCCCAAACGCAGACAAGGTGATTAATGGGGGTGGTGACGAGGTCATTTTGCTAGATGCAATAAAGGGAGGGGCAGCTGTTGACTGGAGAACTTTGTCCAGGAGGGAGGATGGATTGCTTAGGAGGAACAAGGTCCCACCATCACTGTCCTCCCCTCTCAGAGTTGGGGGTGGTTTGGCCTGAAGCTGACAGTTGGCTGCATTAATTAAGAAGACGACCACTCTTTGCGGAGCCTCTGCTCTGTGTCAGGCATGCCTCGGGGCTGGGAATAAATCATGAGCAAAGGCAGAGGAAAATCCCCGCCCCCCCGCCAGGGGACTTACATTCTGGGGCGGGGGACCCAGACAACCATCAGATGTGTTAGTAACACCCACTGTGTATCAGGAACAGAAGGGCCATCGATGAGAGCCAAGTGAGCAAGAGGTGCAGGGACTGTGGCTGGAGGGTGGGGGCAAAATTTTAGGAAACAGTTGGGAATTCCTCAGTGAGAAGGTGATCCCTTTGGAGTAACTCAGTGCAGCAAACAAAATGCAGAATCATGAAATGGTAACTGTAATTAACCACACTTACAGAGCCCTTGCTATGCGCCGGGGACTTACTGCACCCCACGGTTTACGTCATTGATTCTTATTTAGTGACACATCTGTCGGGGGTCTTGCTATGACCACCTTCATTCTTTTTTTTTTTTTTTTTGAAGATTTATTTGATTATTTGAGAGAGAGATCGAGAGAGCAGGAGGAGGGGCAGAAGGAGAGGGAGAGAGAGAATCTCAAGCAAACTCTGTGCTGAGCATGGAGCTCGATGCGGGGCTCAATCTCACGACCCTGAGATCATGACCTGAGCTGAAATCAAGAGTTGGTCGCTTAACCGACTGAGCCACCCAGGCGCCCCACCTTCATTCTTTCTATTCTCACTGTTCTTTCTTTCACTTATTACTTTATTTGAACACTTGTGATAAGTCATCCACTCACCATAATGGGAGCTCCATAGGGTAACAGAATTATTTTTATTTTTTAAATAGTGGACCCAAGTCTACTTGTCTATGGGTTTATATGTGATATTTGAGCAGGTTATAGCTTCCTCTACAAAATTATATATTCATAGCATGGTTTATTAAGATGAAGGTTACTCTTCTCTTTGCTCTGTTCCTTAAACTGAAAATTACACCTTTAAATTCCTCATCCCATTATCACATTTCTGTGATCCGATTATCACATTCCTGCTACATTCTGTCTATAAGACAGAAAAGGGCATTCCCAAGAGGAGATCCCCCAACCCCACCCCAGACGGGTATATAAATAGTAAGGAGCAGTTATGGAAATCGATGCTATTTTATCAGAGGAAACTTTAAAAGGCCTCATTTTTAGAAATGCTTTCAAATTGAAAATTTAAAATTTCCCTAAACTTATTCTTGGGGTCCAAACATGGGGAAAGCAACACAAAAAAGGAAAAAGATAAATTGAAGACTGGAAGAGAGACGTGACAGTCTGATGAATGTTACTAACTTTCCGTTTTATCAGAGCTGTAGAGACTTGAGCACGAATCCAACAGGCAGAGTAGCCAGAAGTTAGGACAACAGGTGTCGTCCTGACCACGCCCCCGCATGGAGCCCCCTTCTTGGTGGCTCCTGAACCTGGGCTTCCTGCAGGTAGAGACTTCTTCTCATTTTAGGACAGAGTTCATGGGGAAATGAAGTGTCAGGAAGAAGCCTCATACCCCATAAATGTGAGCTCATCTATTTCCTTTACCCTAGGGCAAGACTTTGTTCCAACTTCTTTGAAAAGACCTTGTTACTTTGTGTTTTCGGAAATAATGGTTTACGGTAGGGTCACACGATGGCCAGAAATCATTTTTGAGCATTTCAATGGCCTCGTTTGTCTTTTGTCGGGAACATGCATCCTTATATAAGAGAGAGGGCCTTGGACCTGGGGACCCTCACTGTCCCCAGGAGGTCAGGGTGACCAGCCCCGTTCCCTGAGGGCTGCACCTCAGAGGAGTGGGGCCCACACATTGCTGCCATCACCAACCTGGGCTTAAAAAAGAACCATCCCTTTCATTACATTAAAATAAATTCTCAGTGTGATGTTAATAAATTTTGAACACCTTTTTAATGCCAGCAAACTTCTTTAATGAGGAAAAAGTGGTCTCAGGCTGGAAGCATTTGTCGGTCAATCAAACTGGAATTTAGTGACATTATTTTGCATTAATTACATATTTAGAAAGGGTGTGTGTGTGTGTGTGTGTGTGTGTGTGTGTGTGTGTGTGTGATTAGTGATCCCTATTTCCAACTGTGGTAGAAATATAAATTTTCCTTTATGCATGTATTCATGTAAATACAACCCTATATCATGATTTCTTTGGTGCCCCCTTCCTTGGTTCAAATGCCTGTGCACCCCCTCCTTGACTGCACACAACAGTTTGGATCCTTGTAAGTCTGAATGGTCTTGCACTGAGGGATTAGACCACTATATATCCATCCGCTCTATGGTCTGTGTGCATTTGGACGCTTCCTTATTTGGGGCTAGGGTGTGAATCTTGGGGGTTGTGTATGCGTTTCTAGGGTATACGTATACCCTGGAGTCACGGGTATGCACATATGCAACTTTGATAGATATTTCCGAAGAATTTGTCAAAGGGCCTGTACCAACTGACTCCCATCAGCAGAGGATGGAGTGTCCTCACTCCACACCCTTGCAAACACTTTGCATCTCTCTCCCATTCACGTTAGCCATCTTGGAAGGTGTGGTGAAATTGCATGGAGTTCCCTGTGGAAGGTGAAGAACCTCTCGTGGTCTCCTGGCCACTTAGCCTCCTTGATGAGGTGCCTATTCAAGCCATATGCTCACTCTTCCATTGGGTCATGGAGTGTTGGAAGGGAGGGTAGTTGGGTGACTTTGGGGGAATTAGTGAGAGGAAGGGGATCTGAGGGGTCTTCTGGAGCCCTGGATTTTTTCTGGGTGTGTGGAGTTTTATAAAATTCAAGGGGTGCGGATTTTCTGTATACACTTACAAAAAGTTTCAAAGAAAACTGCACAATTTTAAGAAAATAGTAAAAGAAGAAGATGTTTGCAAAAGTGTCCAAACCCTGGTAGGCTGCCCATGAAGGAGTAGGGTGGGGGAAGGGGCACTGGCTGAGGCCGTTGGCAAGCATCAGAGCCTAGATGAGATCCTGACCTCACGGGTTCACTGTCGGAAGCGCCGTGTCCACACGTCCTTGCCGCCCAGCATGGGCAGGAGGGACGGGGGCACAGCCCCATGTGTCCAGGCCCTCTTCATTCCTGGCTCTGGAAGCTGTAATGAATGGATGCCTTGTGGGTCACTAATATGTTCGGGCCACTCATCTGCTTGAAACCCTTTATAGCTCCCAGACTCCACTGGAGAAAGCTTGGCAATCACCCCGAAGACCCGTCACTGTCTGGCTCCCTCCAGCCAGTCTCGTCACATACACTTGCTCCCTGTGCATCCTCTGTTCCAGCCTCCCAGGTCAACCTTGCCTGTGGGGAATACGCCACATGCCTTTTATGCCCAATACTAATAATTCAGCAAGATGAAAGATTGTCACACATGCAGCAATTCGTATGTGACGGTGGGCCATAGGCATTGCATGGGATTCTCCAATCGCTCTGTGGGGTGGGCACCTGGAGTGACTTCTCTTTTGTTCATAAACACCTTTGGACACTGGGCCAAGTGCAGACAGGCTGGGTTTGGTTCCTATCACTGGCCGCTAGCCATCAACATGTTTTATGACTTGCTTACGTTCAGGACTGCGTTTGCCATCTGACAAGATGTGCCTCCAGCTGGGACCAGAGTCTCACTCACCTCTTCTCCCGTGGCTGACCCAAAGTAAACGACCAAGGCGTGAACATTGGATGAAAAACCAAATGAGCCATTCCATATTTGCTTTTTATAATTGCTGCCATTCTTCATAATGAACGTCTTGTCCCAGCCAGTGATGTGTTCGTGGGGTCCCATCAGGAGAACAGAACCTGTCCACATAGTTCAACAGAAATCATTTTATATGGGAGCCAGTTACAGAGGTGCCCTAAGAGCTCAGTCCACGGGAAAGTGAGGCAATCTGGAGATTAACAACGTCAGAAAACTGCCAGGGCTGGTGGGACCAAGCCAAGGGTCTGGGACCCTGAGGAGAGGTCTAAACCCTGAAAGACGGGCCACACCCCCAGAGCCAAAGCCAGTGTGGGAAATCTCCCAGCTGGTGTCAGGACCTCAGGGAGGTGGGGGGAACTGGACACGAGAGAGCAGAGCCGATGCTGGGAAGACCCCAAAGTTGAGCGAGGGCACTGGGAGAAATGCCTTGGTTGCTTCTAATTTTACCAGACTCTCCACTCTCTTCAGATCCCACATGGAATGGGTTTGGCACATGAGAAGGAAGCAGCCAGCCTAAAATGGAGAGAACGCTAGAAACACATCAGCTTTCATTTTATCACTAAAAGACCACAGCAATTATGGTCCCCAGGAAAATATTCTTATTTCGCTTTTCCGTCGATGGTGACGATGCTCTTTTTTTAGCAGCAACTACTGGATCCACTAACAAATGACAAGCCTGTGTGAGCGCAGTGGAGGGAATGGGTGGGGGGGTTGCCCTGGGGACGGGGAAGAAGAGGAGGAGGAGGCTTTCTACTGGAGGAGTGCAGTTCATATGGCCTGTTTTCTGTTTTTCTGCAACGTACAGTCCCAATTTCTACTCTTTGTGATGCAGACTAGGTTACGTGGGTCAATTACCTGTATGCGTTTTCTTCTTCATCTCTCTCTTAGGCAAAATACTGCCTTAAATTCCAAGAAGAGTCATGCAATCATGTCTGAAGGCCTCATGACATTGAGGGAATGCTGTTAGACAGATGTGAGATGCCCGAATCCCAGATGCCTCCTCTTAACACGGTTATAGATGTGGAGAGAAACAGTATTGGAAGTATTTGTAATTCTCAGCAAATGTCCTCAGAATGCCCCCCAGGAGCACAGATGGATTCACTAGCTGGCTTTCCAACTGTATAGAATAAGTGACTGAAATTCTATCTTCAGTTATAAATTAACTTTGGGACTTTGGAAATATATCACAATATCTGTGAGCTGGAAAGATCTATGAATTTCAATCTGTCAATACCCACAAATAGTTCCAGGGCACTAAAAATACACAGACCCAGGAGCTTGGGACATCTGGTTTACCAGTATGTCTCTCTCTCTCTCTCTCTCTCTCTCTCTTCCTCTCTCTCGCACTAGCTTAGCTGCTAAACATGCTCCCATTTGCTGCTAGGAGCCATGATGATTTCAGGTGGATGTCTGCAGGTGGATGTATCTCTGTCTGAGTCAGACACATTTAACTTCATCAACGGAGTTATTGTTCTTAGGCCAAAAGATCTCCATTTCCTGTCCTTCACTTCTGTTTCTCATATGAGTGTGGTGTTCATTTCCAGCTCCGACTGGCAGAATCCCTCCCAGGAGTATCAAAAGACGGAAGAAATCAGAGGAATGTCTGCTGAGCACTCCCCTGATGTACCTGTTCATTACATCAGACACAAGGCTGCAGCAAGACAAATATTACAGGCTTGTGTGAAGTTCCAGAATGAATCCAGTAAGTGATGGGAACCTCCTATTCTCAGCTATTCCCTTTAGGAGGTGTTTCTCCTCTAATATGTGTATTCCTCCCGCTCTTTGGTGTTAAGAATCCACAAGACAGAAACCTCAAAGCACCTGAGATTCAGGAGGATGTGTCCCACTACAGAACAGGATTTGTGGGTTGTTTCTGACTCTGCTCTGTCTGTTTACTCTGAACTTAAATCCAGGTATTTGTTGCAGGAGTCTCTAAGGCGAAAATGTAGAATTGTCGAAGCAAACTCAGAAACCCCGCTTGAGCATCATGTTTGATTTCCTTCTCCTGAGCACTGGGAGGAGTGCCTAAGTCTGATGACCACCTTTCTGCTTGAAAGGAGTATGCGTTTTCTCTTGGCTAATATGAATTTAAGCCTAGATCCTGGGCTATCTCAATGCAGCTAGCTCATTGCCAATGGAAACAGACACTGTGAAAATAGAGAAGAATCCAAAATTAGGTGACACCTCCAAAATCCACCACACTTAATCCATAAACATCAAAGTTGTCGCTGACCACCATAGACCTCTCATGTCTTGGTGGAGTTTTGCTGAATCTAGAGAGAAACTGATGCCAGAAAAATCTAACTTCTAAGGAAAAAAAGTAAGGAAGTGAAAAAAACAAATAAACAAGGATGTACAGTGTTTTGTTTCTTTTACTTTTTTCTATTAAAAAAAAAAATCTCACCCCTTCCAAGCCCCCAGCTAGCTTGGGATCACATAGCATTTTGCATGTAAATGGTCCAAAATGGGCTTTTGAACAGTGGACACCTCTAAAAGAGTTATGCAATTTATGTCCCAGGGAAAGGAAAGGTCCCTGCAAGTCTTTACCAAGTGCAATGGGAGGTTCTAGCTCATTCAGTTTCTGGTGAGGCTCTCTTCTTGACTTGCAGACAACTGACTTCTTACTGTGTCTTTACATGGCAGGAGACAGAGCAAGAACAAACTCTCTGGTCTCCCTTCATCTAAGGGCACTAACTCCATCCTGAGAGCCCCACCCTCATGACCTCATCTAACTAATGACCTCCCAAATGTCCCATCCCCAAATACCATCACACTGGGCGTTAGGGCTTCAACATGAATTTGGGCAGAAGACGACCCAGCTCATAGCAACTACCATCCCGAGTACAGGACAGTGACCGGTGATTACCCAATATGTTACAAAAAAAAAGAACAACAACAAAATAATAAAAGAAGGAAGGAAGAAGGTTCCAGACTTGGTTTTTCCCCTCCCTTAGTACATGCAAATCTGTGTTGGGTGATTTTTTGCTAACTTAACCCCACCCCAACTCCCTTCCAATCCTAAGGACTACTTTTCAGAGATCTCTTCCAATGACGAGAAATCAAACAAGACAACAATGAAGCAAAAGCCACAATCACTGGGAAGCAGGTAAGTGTGGCGGCCTCCCAGTGCTCCGGACAAGCTCAGCATCTGGTCAGACTTCTCGAGCTCAGCCTTTTCCCATTGCTTCGGGATGACGTCACTGGTGACTTGGCCTCGGATCCTCCCCGGCAGCTCCCAGGCCTTGCCTCCTCCGGCTCCGCCCACTGTCCAATTGCAGCGTTAAACCCTGTTACTTGTAACAATTGCAGGAGCTGCTTTTCTGATCCAGAGACCACAGCCACACAGATACAATAGCCTAAAGGATGTCTTTCCCGTTCTTTGTGTAATATTTTTGTTTTAGCAGAGTTGCATCCCAAGGGATTTTAAACCCGTATAAGTTTTCCTTGCACCCTCTTTTTGAAGCTAAAAGGACGAGATTTGTACAGGACGGCAAGAGGAAACTGCTAGTGGAGTGTATAGAATTACAGGAAGGAAGGCAGACACTGGGAATGAGCAAGAGACAAATGTATTAATTGTAAATGTGTCCAGGCGCAAGGCACGGAGAACTCAGCCAACGGTTCCCTAAACCATAAAAATATGTATTTTTAGAAGTCCGGAGGTGAGTCCAGAATTGGTTTCATCATGAAGGTCCTGGACCCCGGCCATCTTTCCCATTCTCCTCCCAGAACTCTACAACAGGATGGGAAGACAGAGGTCACTACAGCTTTCTTGCAGAACAATTACTATCAAGAGAAAAATAGTCCCAGAAGGCCTCGGAAGACACCCCCTAACATCTGATTGGCCCAAACTGGATCCTACGCCCCATCTCTGGCCCATTCCCTGGCAGGAGAATGGGATTACCTCCGCGGGATGAAGCCCGTCACCGTCCATCCCCTGGGGTGGGCGAGGGGCTGATGCTGCTCACCACTGCGGGCTCCCAATCTGGCCCACCCCAAAGGGGGAGAACCTTCTCTACTCCAGGTACTCAGGCATCATTCTGGGGGATGTGAGTCCCCGTCATGGTGACTCAGCAATTCACTTTCCACAATTCTGTGTCCTTCTAGGCACATCAAGGTAAAGTTGTCTGTTTGGTGTGTGTTTATCTATAATCCTTCCTCATTCTCCCGAATCTCCGTTTTAGACATCAAGGAAGCAGAACTGAGGCTCAAAGTCTCATGCGGGTAGCAGCAACTAGGTCGCAGTGTTTTATATTTATTTTATTTATTTCCATAGTTACCTACTATTTTTGACAAGCGGTTGGTTTTCCATTCATAGTTTCCATTCATAAAAAAAAATTTCCTTTTCAAATATATTTAAGTATAATAAGACTTTTAAAGTAAATATTACATAGGTAACAGTACAAATATTATTGCAATTATGGGGAAAATTGTAGGAATGCTCAACAGAAGATTAAAAATAGGAAAGTATTGCTTAAAGATTAGCAAAAGAAGAAGGTTTGAGAGAGAAATAGGTCTACAGTGCAACTAGACCCATCAGGAAAACCTGAAAGCTGCCTCCAGATTAATTTCTAAAGCAAACAAAATATACAAAAATTTTGCTCTGTGCCAACTCTTTCTTCCTTCCGACAGCACCTCACCACTCCACGATGAATCTCCAAACACACACATTGTTGCAATTTTAAACATCAAAATACTGCGTTGTTTCAAAATTCATTTGAGCCAACCAAGGCACTTGTAGTTAACTCCTGCCATAATTACCATTATTTCTGAAGACAGCCTGATATATTCCAGGCCATCATTAACCATCTATTGATTTCTTATTAAATTTGGAACTGAAATGACAGAATTCATGAGTGAATGCATATGTGTGTATAACACACACATACTTACACACATACACACAGTGTTTTAGGAATGTTTCTTAATCTCTGGTGCATACAGACAAAAACTATTCTAAAAATCAGGGTGAGTAACATCAATATTTCCTACCCAGAAAAATCTGCTTCATCCTGTATTTTTTTTTTAAGATTTTATGTATTTATTTGACAGAGACACAGCGAGAGAGGGAACACAAGCAGGGGGAGTGGGAGAGGGAGAAGCAGGCTTCCCGCCGAGCAGGGAGCCCGATGCGGGGCTCAATCCCAGGACACTGGGATCACGACCTGAGCCGAAGGCAGATGCTTAACGACTGAGCCACCCAGGTGCGCCATCCTGTATTTTTAAACCAGGCTCAGAGGCATAAAAGTCCTGGTTCTGGTGAGCACCCATTTTTATCGGTGTTTTCCAGAGTGGTGATTTTGCCACCAGTGATGGGCAATATAAGTGATGCCAAGAAAGCAGTAAGTTTATTTCCTACTGGGTTTTTCATTGCAGTTCTCTTCCAACAATCCTTGTCATTACGTTGAGGAGAACGTCTCATCCTGCAGATGGAATGCCTTCGCCATCTCCACCACCAACTGGTTTCCCTATTAGTCAAAGACAGACTGAGCATCACACGCAGCATCCCAGGTGAGAATCAGGATCTAAGTAGAAATGGACACTCCTTTGTACCAGTTGGGATGGGTACCTACAACGAACCTCTGAATGAACAGATGATTAGCTCACACAGCAGGTGGCCCGGGGGAGCACAGGTCCCGGGGTCCTAGGTCTGAGCCTGTGCAAACCTTATGGTTTTTCTTACTTGGATGCATACGGTGTCTGGGCTTCACATGTCAAATGCTTACATGTCAGCCTTTCAAGCAGGAAGGAGGTGAGCAAGAAGAGTCTTTTCTTTTTGAAAAGTTCTTTTTTTCTTTCTTGGAAAGTTTTTTGTTTTTTTTTTTTCTCTTTCTTTTTTGGCTTGTCTCTTTATTTTGTTTCACTTTCATTTATTTGCTTTCCGAGAAGTTGCACCCCTGGGACTTCCCTTTCTGCCTCTCTGGCCTCTCCCGGGCCCCACATCCGTAGGCGGATCACAGGCAAGGGGGGTGATGGTACCTGTCTGGCTCAGGTGCGCGGCGTCCTTCCTCAGGACTGGGGGTGGGATGTCTGGCCCTCGGTACAAAACTGGGATTGGTTGGCAGGGGAAGAGGGAAAAAGGGCTTTTGGGTGGCAATGAATAGAGTGAGCCACATTGATTATTTGTCCTATATTTTTCTGTTTAACTTCCCCTTATGACACCAGCAAAAAACAGAAACACTGGAGATGATCTGAAGCACTACATTGTAGAAAGGTGGTTTGGGGGTGTGTGTGTGGGAAGGAGTGGTTATGGCAAAGGTGGACATGATTCTTGAATGTCTGACACTTGGGAGATGTGTGTGTGTGTGTGTGTGTATATAATCATATTTTATGGGTAATTAGTACAGGGTTAGAGAATTAGTTAGAGAGACCCCAAGAGCTAAAAGAGGCGGTAAAGTAAGACTTAGTGTTTGTCTTAGTTTATATCCTGTCTTCGCCAGAAAGATGCTTCAGCCGTCCCACGTGAAGAAGAATCTCTGCATCCTAGACATCATTTTGTGTATCTGAGGTGGTAATCAGTATGCAAAGGCAGCAAAAGTGAGGCTCTTCCCCGGGAGAGAACATTCCACAGGTGCGTATCCTTCCAGGTGGGAGATGCTGGCCCACACCTTTCCCTCTCCCCCTTCGTGTTTATTTCCCTCTTCTTGGGTTTGAGGTTTTATGCCAAAAACTGTAAATCCGTCATTCTAGAAGAGCTGACAAGTCTTGGGTCAGGCACAGTGGGACCCAAGTGCCAATTAGTAAAAACAAAGGCAAATTCCCCATTTTATGGATTTTTATTTCCCTCCTTTTCAAAGAAAACTCTGTTGAGAATTCAAATCGTGAGCACAGCACAATTTCACACCACTCTAACTGAAGAAACATGAATTTCCATTAGTTTCGATTTGAATTTTAAAGATTAGAGATCAAATATAATTATTGTCAATAGGGTACCGATGGCATTTCAAAGAAGGTTGAAAAGCATTAAACCCCAATTTCATTTTTTCTCAGACCTTTTTAATGACTAGAAAACACCACATTGACACAATCGTATCAGAAAATAAATGTGGGCCTGTTTATTCACCCCTTGGAAGAGGTTGTGGTATTTCTGTATTTTTGTCATTTTATACTATTATTTTAGACACCTTTTCATTGCTTACCAGATATTTTCTTAATTTATAACTCTTATTTGTCCAAATTACCAAGAACTTCAAATTAAGGGTATTTGAATTAGTGAGGTCTATGGGTCAAAGGTTTTAGAGCAAAGGATGCTTTCTTTTTTTTTTTTTTTTTTTAAAGATTTTATTTATTTATTTATTTGAGAGAGAGAGAATGAGAGAGAGAGAACGCATGAGAGGGGATAGGGTCAGAAGACGAAGCAGACTCCCTGCCGAGCAGGGAGCCCGATGCGGGACTTGATCCAGGGACTCCAGGATCATGACCTGAGCCGAAGGCAGTCGCTTAACTAACTGAGCCACCCAGGCGCCCCGCAAAGGATGCTTTCATCAAGTCTGAAAATACATGGAAGGCTCTCTCTATTGCCTATCCCCAGCTGTCTACTTCTCAATTTTGCTGATAAAATTTCCTACCTTTGTCAATGGCATGTGACTGAATCCTTGCCAAAATTACCAGAGAGGAAGTCTGGTGGGGGAAATGGGGAGAGCCTGAAATAACTTCTTTTTTTTTAAGATTTTATTTATTTATTTGAGAGAGAGAGAGTGAGAGAGAGAGCATGAGAGGGGAGAGGGTGAGAGGGAGAAGCAGACTCCCCACTGAGTGGGGAGCCCGACGTGGGACTCAATCCCGGGACTCCAGGATCATGACCTGAGCTGAAGGCAGTCGCTTAACCAACTGAGCCACCCAGGCACCCTGAAATAACTTCTATAAAAATATTTTTCATTAATTACAGAGACAGCTGACTTTGTCCTACTTTTAAATATGGTCGTAATAGGATGTATGCTAGGAGCTCTGGCAGCCATTTTGGAGCATGAGGTGATAAAGGAGCCAATAGACTAAAGAAATTGGAATGGAAGGATGGGGAAATCCTGGGTGTCTGAAGACATCTGAGAGCTTCTGAACCAACTCTGTGACCACTCAGCTTTAGACCTCCTGTTGTATGAAATAATAAAACCCTATTTTGTAAATCCTTCTACTTGAGTATTAGTTGGTGGGCACTGATACGAAGTTGCTTTGGATGATTCCCAATGAACCTGAGATTCTGATGGTGAAATTCTAGAAATACATAGGTGAATCTATTTTACATAGGTGAAGAGCATATTCTGGGTTTCCATGTAGCTTTTCCAGAAGTCCTAAAAAAAAAAAAAAAAAGGAAAAAAAGAAATGAACAGGACAGTGCATTTCTTACTGCTTTATCATGAAATTGACCTTAGCACCACTACCCTCTCTCTGCCAGCACCGAATGTCAAACACTTTTCCATGCATATGTAAGAATTGACTTACTTCATGACATAAACTCAGCAAGGTACACACACCCCTTCCATGCCTCTGTCCAGTGTTTCAGAGATCTGAGGTGGCTGTGAGAGGCAGACAGTTTCAATCAAGAAAGACTGCTAAGTGCAGTGAAAGCCATAGGGATGTAGAACTGAGTTATGGGGTCAGAGAATCTGACTTGTTTTCTATTTCCAGTGGAAAACACTACTTCCCAATACCACAGTCTTCCCGAATATCTCATAAGAAAAATATGAAAGTACATTTATTTTTGTCAGCTTGATAAGTGACCCTGTAAAAACCCCCTAACTTCCTTCTCAGGCAAATATGAAAATTATTTTCCCATTCAGATATGTTTATTCTTCCTTTAAAAAGAAAAAAGCTGAATCCTAGCTCCCCTCAATAGTTTCTATGATTTTACTATGATTATAAAAAGTAATGATTTTATTAAACTGTAAGACAGTTTAGATGGCAGATGGAGAAACTATAATTTAGAGAGATTAAATGAGCTGAATTTTATATGCCGGTAGCATTTAAGGCATTGAAAAATAACAAAATAATTGAAAAACGATGCATTGTGGACACCAGGCTATTTCTCAGCTGAACAGCTAATAATCACTCCTCACAAGGCTCCAGATGTGCGTGTTTCCTCTAATAATGGGGAGTTAAAAATAACATTTCTAATTCTTCCTCCAAATGATGATCAGCTGCCACCCTGCTGCCCAGGCACTCCCCGGGAGGGAATGTTTTTGGGTGTCTTGAAGCAGCTTGACAATAAATAAATAAATAATAAATAAATAAATAAGTAAATAAGCATGTTCATCACATTATTCAAATGCAGTCTTAATTACTTGCTCAGAACTTTTCTAAGCGGGGTCCTGGGTGTTCGTCTTCCAGCTCACGACATCGTGCTAAATGGACGGCCCCTGGTTGAGCTTCTGGATGAATGTTTGCTAGAGCTGGGTCTTTGCTGGATTCTGCTTCTCAGGATCCGCTAGCACAGCCCAGCTCCCAGCTCACCTGCAAACCCAGTGCATCTCCTCGCCTCCATCTCTGTGGGGTGAGAAGCATGATGCCGGCTCATGTTTCTAGTGCCCAAGGGACTGACCTACAGTTTGCTTTCCACGTGTGGGGATGACACAGCCTTACTCCAGCCAGAGCTCCAGAAGGACGCAGGGAAAGATGCCCGGTGGTCCCCTGCACTCCGTTTCAGAGGGTAGCGGGCCCCACCGACTGTGTCACGGTCCCAGGGGCAGTGATGGGCTCACGACGTGGGGTTTGGGGAGGGAGCCATGGGATGCGAGGAAATGGAGGATCGTAGTTTTGTTTCTTCTACCAGATCGCTGGGCTGGTGGGCGATTTCTAACTGCTCGGGTTCCCATCTGGAAGACGAAATACTGATAAGCTGACCTAGCTGCCGCCATGGGACCTCGGGACCTCGGGAAGACACCTCACGAGATAAGACCCACCTGCCAGTTGAAGTCAACTTCTGCCTGCGACCAGGTCCTGCTCAGTGTGGCTGCAGTGACCCCGGGACTGGGATGTCCCACGGGGAGACAGAGGCCAAGCCCTGCCCCGCCCTCTGACACCCTGGGGTCACAGTGGATGAGAGAAGAAAACACCGTAAAGATGTCCTAACTGTGAAGTTGTCCACAGCACAGTATCTACTCCAAGTCCCGCCGCGCGCCAGTTCCACATTTGACTGACAAGAATGCACTGCATGTGACAGGGGACCTTCACCCAAATATTTGTCTCCCATCCTCTCTTTCAAATTTCTGCAGAGAAGGTAATGTCCCCCTGACCCGCCGTGAATTCGCTCTTCTGTTGAGGTTTACATAATAAACCACTGTGTACCGAAGAATTAACTTTGTCCAAAGTGAGGTCTGTCCTTTACCCCGGCTCCTGGGAGGGAAGTCCTAAAGTCTCGTCATTTCCTCCGTGATGGCCCTGTCTTTGTTGTGCATATGGCCCCTTGGATCACACCTGATAGTTATGCCAATCAGATGACGGGGCGGGGCGGGGCCAGGCCAGAGGGACCAACTAGCTGCTGAGAGGTTGGGGGAGGTGAGCCCGGGGACGTCAGCCCCGCCTCCAGCGAGGGCCAGGCTGAAAGTTGGGTTCAACCACACAGGCCTGGTTCGGTCATTCGTACCTGTGTATTGACGCCCCGGCACACACTGATGCGCAGCGCAGGTGAACCACCTTGTTGGCGATGCTCGGCGTGTACCCTCACACGTCCCAGCCGGGAGGGGTGCGCTGTCCAGGACTCGGCAGGGAGAGGTCCGCGGGGGGCCCATGTCTGGACCCCATCCCATGCGCCCTAGGAGGCCAGAACCAATCCAGTGCTCAGAGACAGCAGCTGAGCCCTTAAGGCTGGTGGGCGCATCAGTATGTGGTCAGACAGCGTGGTGTCTAAACACAGATCGTAGAGCAGCAGTTCTGTCGGCTGAATGTGCCCTTGGTATGGCGTAAACCCCTTTTCTGCCCAGACCATGGATCATCTATAAGATATTAAGTGCCTTTCACAGTGTGTTAGAATCACTTCTCTTTCCCTGGATTTGGTCATTTCTGTGTTAATTGATCCTTCACTCCCATCGCTGTCCCTGCTGCGTCTTGGGGGTACGCCTATCTTGCAGGTGGTGAGGCTCACCCCAAACATCACCCATGGGGAGTGGTGGACCCTTAATTTGTTTTTGGAATTCAAGAAGTGGTGTGCAGTATGATACCTCCAGAAGTCAGACAAGGCTCCCCGTGGAGGATACGTATTTAAAAGGGTGTGGAAACCAGAGAGAAACCAGCACAGGCCACACGGTGGCGGTTCCGTGTCTCGTGCCACGAGGGAGGACCTGAGTCCTTCCATGGGCAAACCCTGGCATCTCTCAGGGCATCGTTTCGCTGCTGGGGTTTTGCCCAATCCAGCGCCTTAAGTGCAGCTGTGGGGAGGCAGGGCCAGCTACATCGCTCAGATGTGCAGGTAAAACTCTTCAAAAGAGAAGAAAGAACTGAAGGGCCTGGGGGTGGGAGGTGTGTGCACACGCCTACAGCTCTGGTCCACCCACACCCACCCACGATGTTCTCACAGTTGGGAAACGCCCACCCTGAGCCAAGGAGCCGTGGAACCCAGAGTAGCAAGGACGTTCTAAAACAGGACTGAAAGGGGAAAGAAAAGCCCTCTGTCAGGAAGCAGGAGAGACATGGAAGAAGAATACTTTATAAGCAGTGCCTACACCTGCCATTTCAGTACCTTTCATTCATTGGGTCAGACTTCATCATAAAAGGAATGGGTTGTTCCATTCCAGTCTTGCCATACAGTATCAGGATTGTGAGGGACCCCCATTTTTACGTGATTTCGGGCCAAATAAATAACAGGAGCGGTGGCAAGTCAGGAGTGACCTAAGCCATCCTGAACAATTAGAACATTTTTAAATGGGTAGAACAGTGAGCCCCACACAGAGCCTGAATTTCAAAGCAATGCCCACTTCATTGTAAAGTGCAGCTTATCCCAGTGCACAAAAAGGTGGTTTCTACTCCCAGACTGCTGTCTCTAGAGAGACAATCTGCAGCCTAAAATAAAATACACACATTTCATCTAAACAAATGGCCCAGATCGACCATTAAAACCAGAGTCATTTCTGTGCTTCTCCTAAAACACAGACATCGGCTGGTTTTATCCATTGATAACATTCCAGCCTCCTTAGATTGAGAACATTTATTTTCCTGGTAGAGTTTAAAGCCCTTGGATGATTATTTCCCACCTACTGGTCTCCAGCTAAGGAAGGGTTTATATTAAAGTCTTCCCTGCACTTTCCTCTGTATTTTAAGATTTCTAAAAACAACACCCCTACCATCATAATGCACATTAATTATACAGATTCAGCAAGAAATCTTTAGTACGTATTAAGAACTTCAATACCAGAAAAAAAATCTCAAATGCAGTATTTGTAGTTTGCACAGAAACTTCTAAATGAAGTGCCTGTTCTTTTTTGAGTCTCATTGCAAATTTTCTTCCATTCTGGAATGCAATTATACTAAACATCCTATGTGCACACTGAGGTCTGGAAGGAACTCTCCATGTCCGGTTGCTCGGCTCTCCTGTTTTCCATTAGAGAAGTGGAAAGTGGATGAAGCTGTTAGTGAAAGATATTTTTGATAGTTCTGAAATAATGCTGATGGGAAGAATGGAGTCAGGAATTTGGGAGAGCATTCTGATGCATATTCTGCCAGCTCTTTTGAAGCGAGCAGGCACGATGCTTCATAAACTCTTTCTCAAAGACAGTCTACCACCAGTGCCCATTTACTTGTGGTTCCTGTGGGGCACAGAGGAAGAGCAGACTTGATGAGGGGATTTATTAAGACCTATCAAGCGATTCAAGCCCTGGGTTTCCAGGGAGATCTCTCTTTTCATCTTGAAAGGGAAGTGTGGCATTTGCCAGAATGGCCAGGGTGACATGGGCAGTTTCAAAAAGTGCACATACGGCTGAGAGCACTTGGCAAATGCACCCACCCATCTTTTCAGCAGGACATCTGCACCAGTCTTCAAAGATCTGACCAGAATCCCCAGCTGTGTCGCGTTTTTCCTTATGCCCCTGGAGCTCTGTCTGCCGTGCAGCCCCGGCTCCCGGGGATCTTGGACCCATGCCCTGCCCCCATCACAGACACAGACACACACGAACACAAAGAGACACATACAAACACATGCATGCACACAACACACATGAGCAACCATACACGTACAGGTACACGCACACATAACCACAAACACACACACAAACACGTGCATAAACACCCACATACACATACTCACCGCACAATTCACTCAACTACACATGTGCATGCAAATACAGATACACGAACATACACGTACATGCACACATCCGAGCCGTTCACAAATACAGCTCAAAAGAAGAACAAAGATAACCACCAGATTGACACTGAGTATTCCCTTCATTTGAATTTAAATTTGGTTTGGTCCAAGAGGGACGTGAAAAACACCTGGACCTCTTCTGTCTCTCGCACACTGGGTCATCTAGCTACAGAAAACTTCTGTCTGGGTGGCTGCAGGAATAAATAAAATAAATAAAAATATATAATATAAAAAATAAATAAAATAAGCTCATGCTGCATTTACAGGGACAGAGAAGTGGGTTGAGGCTTTTGAGTGAAGAAAAACCGGGGTCACTAGTCTCGAGATGGAATGCAACGTCCGTCTGCCACTGCTATTGGATGGACGGCCCCACCTGCGCTGCCACCCCCACATTCTGCTGGTGAAATGGTGTGAAACCAGCATTCTGCTCAAAACACATGTCACCTAACATTGTCACAATAAAACTCGGCTACCGACGTGGCAGTGAAACCAATAATGCATCTTTCCGCTTGCCTCGATGTTCTCTGCTTCCCGGGTGTTCTGGAGAGACTTAAGGATGGTTTCAGTCTGGGATTAACCTGGTCCATTTGTAAAATGGAAGTGAGGAAGCCAGTTTCTCTCTGTACACATGGTGTTTCCTGGGGGCTGCTGGGCACTGTTATCCCCAGGGAAAACATCTAGTGTTTTCCGTTCTTACCCTCTCCCGACTTAGTGCGCCTGTGGATTTCAGCTCCACTGTCTCCATGTAGCGGCTGCTTCCCCATCCCCACCTTCTGGGCTCCAAAACAGCGTCCCCATCCAGACCTAGGGGACAGACCTCTTGCATGCACCATGTTCTAGGTGGTACTGTCTCTGCTCCTTCTGTGCCTTTGAGGATGCACAAAACTGGGCTACTGTCAAGATGGATTAACCAGGATTAACCTGAGCCATTCCATCCTGGAGTAATGGAAGGGAATTTATCTATACCCCAGTTTGGATGGAATTGTTTCTTCAGACCCACAGTTTGAATATCTCAACCACTAAAATCCTGCTCAATTTAGGCAAACGGTATAGGACCCCAGGGGGCTGCATTTCAGAAGTAATCATTCATGTCCGTTTTCCACGCTGGGTTATGCTTCTCAGGATGCAATGTCTGTTATGTGGATGGAAAACAAGAGTGAATATAGCCCATGGCTTCTAATTAGCAAGAAACTTTCAGAGCAGATATAATGCCAGGGAAATTTTATTAACTTGATGAGCGTCAATGTCAAAGTTCAGGGAAATTTAGAGTCCCTGTGGTTTCATACCAAAATGTTTATGCTTTTGCTTCTTAACAAATATGACACCCCCCACAGACATAGGAGAGAGGGGGGCAGTTCGGAAAAGGGGACCCCAGCCCCCGTCCTATTTTTGGCTTTATGCTGACTGGGTTTTAGCACAAGCAGCAGATGTGACTGCCCGGGAGCGACTGCATCTCACTGAGTGTCCGCACATCATCTCTCGCCACAAAGTCCTCTTCAGGGAGGTGGCTCCGTTCCCAGTTCCGATGGCCACCGCCATCACGGGTCTGCATTCCGAGTCTGCCCTGCACCGAGCCAAGCCCGCTCGCCAGGCCGCTTGCGACAGCCTCCCCACCTGTGAGCTGACATCCACGACCTCTCCACCCACCACGCAAACCCCTCTGGCCCCCACCCCTACGAAGTCCCCTTTCCAGGGGACATGCCTGGCTGACTGTGCATGACTCATCCGCTAACTTGAGTTTAGATGCTTCTATTTCAGAAGCGAATTCCCGTTACACCTGAGCCAATTGTCAAGGATCCAAATGGAGGTAAGATAACTTTGAGAAGGTGCAGACTTCATTTGAATAATGATGTTGGAATTAGCATATACTTCTCTCTGCACCACCACCACCGTGGGGCCACCTCTCCAGGGAACACTGCAAAACCGCACAATTACCCCAAGGCTAACAAACAAGCTTTTTAAATAATCTTTGTTATTGTGAGTGGTTATTTCTGACCATTTTTTTTTCTTTATACAGGTCTACGTTTTCTACATAGTTTACAATAGACACCCATGTCCTTGACAATCGTGAAAACAATGCCCACAGTGCAGCATCTTTTAATTTTACATCAAATGACTCGGGGATCCTGGCTTCATTCTCCAGTTAAATTTTTGAAAAAAAATCAAGCTTTGCCAGCCTCACTTCTCAACCCCAACAGTAACATGTACAGGACTCAGAACTCCAGCTCCTGGGGACAGGCTGAGTGATGTACCCCTGTTTATAAACACTCAGGCAGGCTACAGACAGGACACACAGGAAGATCACAGCGGAGGCTGGTGTAGACGGTCCCTCCCCGGGACAACGGTATATGGAGAGGATGCTGTGCTCTACTGGGAATACCTGAGTCGTCACGTTCGGGGTCACACGGCCGCCTCAGACCACTCTGCAGCACCTTCCCACTCCTGCTCCTGCAGACTCCATTTCTTAGAGTTGGTCTTCAGATACGCAAGTCTACCCTTGCTGTCCTGTGAGCTCGCTGTGTGCACAGCCAGGATGGAAGGCTCTACCAACTGAAGCAAATGGGAAAAGACATCGTCCTTCCCATGGATAAGAGAGCAAAGGCAGGAGGGAGAACCATGTTAAGATAAGAGGGTTGCATCCGAAAGACAGTGTCAGAATAATACCAGCGTCTCTGGAGCAGTTATTCTCTGCTGGGCGCTGGCTTAAACCCCTTCTTTCATATTAAAATTTGTATGACAAAATAATTTGAAATCATAGAATAATAATGAGGTGCCAACGTACAGGCCACAGGAATTTAAGATGCTAGCTTTGTCATTTTCGCTTAAGAAATGCCTCTTTTAAAGAAATAAAACATTACAGATTCAGCTGAGAAGTAAAAAATTTTTAAAATCTGAATTCTTATCTTCCGCCCTTGGACCATTGCTACCATTCACTTCTCTTGTATGGAAGCATACAGAATCGAGGACATTGTTGCTGCTATTATTTTGAACAGAGGTTATCTGTTACATCAATTAAGAACAAGAAAAATTAGAATTTTTATTATACCTTCCAAAAAGTTTCTTAGAGATAAATGGCTTAGCAAAGACTAAGAAGGGCTGTTCTAGCCCCAAATCCACCTCAGCGGCTCTTCCGTCTTAATAAATAAAAATTGTACTTAATCTTCCTACCCTTAAATTCTTTCACTTCAGACAATTCTTCTGGTTCCTCCAATAACATTTTGTAAGTTATACAAGAATCATGCAAAATGCAATTTCTTTTTTCTTTGCCACTGATCTACAGCTGCCATGTTTTTCCTAACAATGGCTCGATCTTGGAATAGCTGTTTGCTTTTGTGATGTGTGTGTGCGTGAGTGTGTATGTGTGTGCAGGTCTGTGCTCCTGCCAGTTATTCACCCCTCCCTCCTCTGCACATCCGGTGAGTGTTTTGTCTCTACCACAAAAACAATTTTGAATATCTTACTGGTCATCATATGGATGGACGTCTACATACTGTTAGATTGGACTATCATTCTACTTGTCTCTTTTTACTCTTATTCACACAAATGGCAAGCTTCATCTGCAACTGTTTCCTTGGCAACTCCTTTTCTGGACATATAAATGCTATTTTTAGAGTTCAGATTGGGTGCAAAAAATTGATGTGCATATACAGTGCTTTCATAAATACAGCCCAAAGTAGTTTGAGAGATTGGACGCGCTCCTGACAAGTGAGCCCCTTCAATTCTCCCGTGAAGTTATAGCAACCAGAGGAAACAAAATAAACATGTTGGTGATGTCAACATTTCCCCAGAATTCATGCAAAAAAGAAAAGCTTCATGTACAACTTATTTGTTAAATAGTACTCCCTTTATTGAACTCTTGTATTTAGTAAAACCTCGTGTCCAATTCAAATACAAGACATTTCAGTAAGGAAAACCAGGACAGATAAAGTACGGGTATGAATTTACATACTGCCCCTGAACAGTGATGTGATGACACGTGGAGAAAACCGACATCCAGCATGGACACTCAGTAAACGGTAAGATGTGACAAATCCCGGGTGATAAAACTTGTACCACAATCAAACAGACCTTGAGGATGGGACTAGTTTTTTTCCCCCTACTCATGTTTGTAAAAGAATTCTGGAAGCCAAAGAAACTAATTTCAATATACACACAGGGCAAGGAGTAAGGTGAGGGGAATGAGGAGCCCAGGGCACAGAATTTAATGAGGCATTCACTGTCATTGTTGTGCAGGGCATGCTCCTGGCATCCAGCCACACCTCAGTCCCAGCCCTTTGCATACATGCATCAAGAGCAGTGCTCATTGAAAATAAGGGCTATATTCAGTTATCGTTTGCATATGTCTACTCTCAGGCTGTGGACAAGTAATGTCCACTGTGCTTTACAAAGACCTAAGAATAGAAATATCAACTCCCAAATTCTTTCCAACTCCCAGTGGTCATTTGCCCTGAGGCAACGAGTAACACTCACGAGTTCTGGGTTCTTGTATTATCACTGAGCCGGTCCCAGAAAGTGGGAAAAACTGTTGTCCCAGGAGGTTCCCAGTATCTCCTTGTAATTGACCTAGAGGTATATCACACCCTGGCTTATAACCCAGCTGCTATAGCTCTCCAGGCCTCTGACACCTGCTCAGAAAGGGATTCCCTGCCCCAGACCGCCCCAAATGAAGCTTTGTTAAATCATCCCCTATTGCTGAACAAACTCACCGCTCCACCGTTCAAAAAACAGAAGGCATAAAGGTGAATACAAACGTAAGAAAGGAGTTCACATGTGGTCTTGCAGGCTTTCCATATAGTCTCTAAGGTCCCGGGGACCCCCCAGCCCTGTGTCCTGACAGACCCACTTGATGTTGTCCTCACTGTCAAACAGGATGGAGTTGGTGTATGGGCCGCCGTCCTCCGGGAGGATGGTGGTGTAGGAAGTAAACTTGACTCACTTCCGCTTTGGGCCCGATGGATTTATAGGCTCACTTTTAAGGTCTTTCTCATAGACATAGTCAGAGGGTCTGAGCAGTTGACTATGGAAAGTCTTCTGGGAACCGCCATTGAGAAGGAAGTTCCTCTCCTCGAACTGCAGTCCCCTGTCTATCATGGTCGTGCACTCCTCCGATGGGAGGGTGATGTCCACGGGCTTCTCCAGAAGTTCTACTTCATTCCCAAGCCAGACCCAGTCATGGGAATGGGGGATGTTGCCTTGCTCACTCACGGTGAATCTTTTGTGTCTGTATTTCCAAGCAAAGCCCACACAGTTGATCAAGAAGACCAAAATGGCCAGGCAGAAGACACAGAGCAGAGCGTACATGCCGATCTCCAAGTCACTTAACCCCCAGAGGTCGCTGTCAGGTCACTGGGATCATTGGGTTCCAGTAACTTCCCTTGAGTGGGGAAGCTTGTGAACAGGTCTGGACCGCCACTCTTGAGTGACTTCTCATCCTTTCCTTCCTGGGGAGACTGTGGGGTTGTGCTTTTGTTGCTACGTTCCTCTTGGCCAACAGAGGTGCCATGTTGGAACCACTCCTGACCTGCTCTCTCCCGGTTTCCTTCACGCTCTATGGAATTACTGAGGTGGTCCTTGTATTCCCGACTGATGCCCTCAATATTGTTGGTGCCTCCTTGGTGCTCATCAATATTTGGTTCAAATCTGACCTTGACATTTCCTTTACCCACGGCAAGAACACTCTTCTTCTTGGTCTTCTGACAGGGCTCACTAATCATCATTTCTAATTTAATCAAGGGCCCTTGCCCTTCACCCTGTGCGACCACAACTGGCCATCTGGACTGAAGGTTTGCTTGGACAGACATCACCATTTCAACCAATGATGACACAGTAACTGAAAAATCCTTGGGATCATAAATGTCTAAGGGTGTCACCGAACCATCACCGACCAAAATCCAACAACTAAGAAAAATGAAATTAAAGCATTATGTTATAGTTTATTTCCTTCAAGTTTGTAAACAATGTACACAAATTTATAAACCACACATGTGGTTTCTTATGAGATATGTTTCCAATACACAGGCAGAGAACAATAAATATGTTTTAAAATCTGGATCAGTTGCTATCATACATTAAACTGGCATAAATAATGGGCTGTAACCACACTGGTGTTAGGAGCAAATTAGTATACTGTAGTGAATGCAGTCCTGTGTATATTAACTTAGTGAATGTCATATAACAGAATTTGACTTTGAATTTTCCAAAGAGTTTGAAAGATCACATGATGCATTTGAATCAATTTCAGGTGCAGCTACTCAGGCTACTGCTCAAGATAATATCACTTCAACATTCTTTATTAGAAAGACATGCTCATTTGAAGTATTTGAGAAAAGATGTATTAAGGGGACTGGCATGCTTGAAAGACACAATGACCTTGGTATAATTCGACTGGATTTGCTACAAGTTTAAAGATGGAGCAGAGTTTTAAGTTTCCTATAATTAATATAAACCAACAGATATCTGGTGCCTATTAGCCATACTTCTTTAAATAGCAGAAATAGAATTTGCAAGTATCAATCATTACTTACTTTAGAAAGGAGAACACATGTGATCCTTTGGTCATGGTCTACCAGGAGTCCCCCATCACAGATAACCCACTGCAAAGTAGTATTTGGACACATGGTTAGTGTGTAAAATATATAAGAAGACAATTTATCCAAAGTACCGAGCACTTTTCTCAGAGACAAGACAGACCAGAGAGAAAGCAGAAAGAAGCTTCAAGGACCCCCTGACCTAGCTACGAGTGCCCTACTGATCTTCTCCACAGATGTGAGAGGGAAGGAAATGGTCTCAACTGACTGGGGACAAAAGGGTCTGGAATCCCACCTGCTGCAGGGCCTGGAGGACGTCCTGGGCAGACACTATTGAGACAATAGCCCTCTTGTCCGCTCTGTGAGGCTGCAGGGCAAGAGACAAGCCGGCCACCAGCTGCATGCCCAGGTCGGCGATGGTGACGCGGTCATCCAGCACGATCACTGTCTTCTCAGCCAGGATGGAGTCGGACAGAGGTGAGAGCACCTTCAAAGGAAGCGAGCAAGCTCCAGTCTCTGCTGCACACACAATTAATGAGGGGAAACACAAAGAAAAAGGTAAAATGCCTACCAAAAAAGTGGGGCTTGGTAAGCAGGTGGACGTCTTCTTTTTGATCATTTGTTTGCCACCATCCTTTAAACCCCAAAGTGTGCTCTCAGTGCTAAGTCTGAGAAAGTCTCCAGAAAGTAGGAACTAGCTCAGACCAAAAAAAAAAAAAAAAAGGCAGAAACCTGCCCTTCCCTTTATCCAGCTGCAGTGACCGATGCAGGAGAAGTCAGCTGCCACATTAGCAGGAAACTTTCCTCCCAGGCTGAAGTGTCAGAACAACCCTTTTATTTGGGGCACTGCTACCATTTGTACCCCCTGAGAAACACTGTTCTCTAAAATCCAAGATTATCAGAAACCTTGCTCTTTGAAATCCCCGTCATCAGGCAGAATGGACATCCCTCTCTTGCCTTGAGGACCTAAGTCACTTTGACACAGAGAAGCAAATCTGATTTCCAACTCCAGTGCAGGATTTCAGATGACGCAACAACCCCCATGCACGTGAGTTATGCATCTCACTAGCAAGCAGGACCCTGGGTCCACAGTAGGGTCCAGACCGATGCCAATAGCTCAGGGTGTCCTGAGCTACCCCCACTCTGCTTTATTGGAATCTTACCTGCCCTCAGCCCTTGCCGGCTTCCTATCAGACTCTCTTTTGTCCAATACGATTTCCCACATTTCCTCTGCGTGGTGGTCTCCCTAAGAGCAATAGGTCAATAAACCTGACTTTGTCAGACAATAGATTTGCACCCGATGATCTTAAGACAGATGGTCTGGGGCTAGGACAACTTGTTGAAATGCAAATGGTTTAGAAGAGCATTTTTTTAATGTTTAATCACATCCCCCCATTAAAAAGCAAGGAACTATAAATAGATCAACCTAATATATTTTACTTCCTTTGATTTATACAATATTAGTCATTTGTTTTCTTCAAAGAGCTTGATTTAATTTAGTGATAATTCCCCCCAAATTAAAGGATATTATCTCCCTGCTGGTGTTGGCCCATTAGAGCACAGAAAATGTAACATTTCCCTCAAAACTAATAGTTATATTTTGACAATCTTTTTACTAAAAATATTTAGAGAAATGGTGTCTCGCCTTCTTCCCCTGCTTAATATTTGTTCTTTGAGTAGTTAGATGTTTATAATGTAATAATTGTAGATCCTTATAGCATCATTGAGCTCGCTGGGAAAATTCAGTGCAGAAAGGAATCTTAATGGCCTTAAAAAGTCATTTCACCTCATAAAACATCAATTAGCCACCAGAGTGATTCAGACCTGGACTAATGTAGTATCAATAAACCAGCTTTTGCAAAATCACATTTGGGCGAACCCTAAATTGTGATGTGATAAGGAATATTTAAACACTTTGTAAAGATAATGATCTGCTCTATAATCTCTTCACAGCCATCCTATTAAAATTAACTATGAAATATTTTCAATAATCGTCTAAGAAAAGAGAAAGCATGACATTAGGGAACTATGCGTGTGAGTGTAAATAAGTATGACAAACAAAATGTGTCCAGACATCGCCAAATGCCCCGAGGTTGAGAGCCGCTAAGACCAGGGACATAAGGTTGCTTTCATTGTGTGTCTCAACATAGCATCCCCTGGTGAAAGGGTGAGAAATCTGATCTCAAGAGCATCTCTAATTTGCAGAAGCTTCTCTGTGGTTAATAAAACAAGAATTTCTGAATATGCAGTCTAAAGGCTGATGAATTCTGTGTATTGTGTTCATTGCTCCCTCCCACGTACCAACACACACTTGCACAAAACTGCCTCACACAAATGTATCTGGACACAAGCAAAGAATGGGCTGAGTATTTGGGGAAAGCGCCGAGCAGTGCATTAAAGCTGCCGTGGTTATGCCCGGCTCCCGGCCCACCAGGGTCCTGCCGCCCTGGAGCTGCGCGATCCTCGCCTCCTCCACCTTCATGAAATCGGCCACGAGGTCGGTGATGTCGAACTGCCAGTCGGGGCCCAGCATGTAGCTCAGCTGCCCCGAGTCGGGCGCCTCGGCCACGAACTGGGTGAGGACGCGCACCGTGGCGTGCTGGTACTGCAGGGAGCAGCCCCGGCCCTTCCTCTCCTCGTCCTCCTCGTCCTCGCTCTCTCGGGTGGGCCTGGGGCACAAACAAACCGGACGAGCCTGCTCCCCATCCGGGGTGTTTTAAATATCCTCAGTTTTCCAGCAACCGTAGGGCTGTGGTCATGAAAACACAGGACCTGGCTCCTCTCCCGGCCAAACGTGTGTGTCCACAGGTTCATTTATAACCTCTTCATCCATCAGGCCTGTGGGGTGTTTTCCCGGTGCCAGAACTGTGGCTTCCCACCCAGAATTCAAGAAACAAAGACACTGTCTCTTGCCTTCAACTTGTTTTCACTCAAGCACAAGATCCAGGCAGCCGGAGAGGCAACAGGAGGATGAAGTGGAGGGTCCGCGGCTCCGGAGCTCTGCTGCACCGTGGAATCGCCTGAGGGTGACCCCGCTGCCCTCGTTCAGCTCAGAGCAATGTAATCAGAATGTCTTGGGGTCGGAGCTGGGAATTCACCTATTTCAAAGAGCGCCGGCGATTCCAATGGGCAGCAGTTTGGGAACCAGTGGTTTGAGCTCCAGAATGTAACACGACTAGCCCCACCGCCCTGCTCCGCCCTCCCGCAGACAAGGGACGCGAGCGCTCTGATCCTCATTCTCCTCTCCTGGGAAATCAGGGGTGCCCACCTCTGCTGTGGTCGTAGCAGGAAGGGGACCGGCCCGGGCCCTGTTGGTTGGCCTGAGGCTGGCACCTGACGTGTGCATGAGCAATAGAGTTTGAGAGTGATCGTGTTATTGACATTGCGAGGACAGGTGCTAGGGGAGAGCCCGGTGCAGGTCAGCTCGGCTTCCAGGAGAGGCCCGGATCCGATGGCTCTGAACCCCTGTGGTTGAAAGGGGCTCGTTATGAATAACAAAGCACCCCTTCCACCTTTAAGACTCTCCACTGAGGACAGAAGACCAGCTATTACAACAAAAGATGCTCAAAATCGCTCCTATCGCTTAGAAAACCCCAAGGGTTTGGGGAGCCGGGAGCCACAGACGGAGACCCAAATACGTATTTCTTATAATTCACGGTATCACGGGTGGTGCCCAGCGAGGCATCAGCTCTTGGATAACCTCAGCGGCCACCACAGTGGCTGTCACTTCGCACATGTGCCTGGTTTCCAGCCACGGGGCTACTTCCGGTTGTCCACTGTCCCCCGGAGGGGCATCGGTGGCCGCCCGGCACTCAGCAAGACCCCGTTCTCTTCTAGCATTGAGATCTGCCCAGCGGCGCAGGGAGAAGAGCCGAGGGGCCGATAGCAGCCCATACTCTCTTGTCAAATAATAGCATCCACGTAAGCGGCTGTTAGACTTCATAGGACGTGAACGCTTTCCTCTCTAACCCACTTTCTGTTTACACACAGGATAGGCACTTCATCCCCGCATTTCGGCTTTTCTTCTGCCTCAAAAAATCAGATCCTCAGCCCCAGGCAGTTACAGGCTCCCTCATTAGGCCCCCATGCTGGGGAATTCATTGCCTCAGAAACGCTTGATTCCTTGAGCTGATAGCTATTTCCAAAGTCAAGGCAAAAACCACCACAAAAATCACTTATTTATGATGAGATTTGGGAAAGTTTCCTTTTCTTCTTTCTCCCTCCAGGGTGTTTATACCCGGTGTCTCTTTATAGACTCTGCTACACCTGTTATGGAAGAGCTATTATAAAAGCAAATTTATGTTGCTGTTTTTTGCTTTGTGACGATGTTACAAGCACACAAGCACTTGGCTCTAACGTGGGCCACTGCATCTCCTGGTCAAATGTTTGGACAAAGGGAACACAGGACAACAGCTGGTAAGGGGAGCAGCGGGGATAAGGAGCTTGGAACCTTGCTCACTCACTCCCAACCTCTATTCCCCGGTTCTTCAGCCCCAGGGAAGCCAAGGCTCCAGTTTCTCAGCAGAGGTCAGAAATCTGGCCTTTTTAAGAATAATAATAATAATAATAACTTTTGTGGTAAGAACACTTAACATGAGATCTGCCCTTCTAAATTTTTAAGTGCAATATATAATATATATGTTTTCCAGACCAGATGAAGCATATTGAAGGAAAAGATTCGGTCACAGGAGCAAGATGTTTGGGAATTTAGGCTTCAAGTTCACCGCCCACCGGATGTTCTCGCAGACCACGCAGGTACCACCTGCTGAGATCAGTGCAGCCAACAGGAAGCGCTCACTGCAGGTCTCAACCTCCTCCTGGCCTTAGGGGGATGCAGGACAGGTAGGGAGAGAGAATGGGGTCACCCAGGTTCAGTCCAGGGTCTGAGAAGGGATTCCAGGTTGACTTCTAAGAATTCCACTAGTAACAGTCTAAAAGGCAAAAGCAAACCAAACAGAAGACAAAAGACATCTTCCTTACCCTGAGAAATAGTAAGTATTGGGTCATTATTTTTCTGAAGAAGTCCTGCCCCTCCCAGTTTCAGTAAGAGTGAGAAGTGTGTCTTCAGGAAGGTGGTATTTCAGAGGGCGCTCAGATTACAGGCCGTATGTCTGTCCCCCTTACCCGCAGTTTCAGCAGATGATCCTCCTTCTGACTTGTCCTCAGAAGGTCAATAGTAGCCTAACTGCTAGGGTCTGTGTCATTCATCTCATCACGTGGGTATTTATCACCTCACGTCGTCACATTAAGAGGGGTTGCACTGGTTATCCACTCTGTGTGTGTGTGTAGTATATACGTATAGTAAGTATATATATAAATATAAAATGTAATGTATAATTGTATCTATTATATATAGTAACATACTCTATATAGTATATATGTATAGTATTATATATAATTTGTATGTATGTTTTAATGAATTATCGTGCACTTCATATATATTTTATATTTATATAACGTATAAATATGTTGTATTTGTATGCATTATATGCATTATATATTCATTATGTATATTTATGTTATATAGTATAGGTATAATTCTATGTATGCTTTATGGGTTATTGTGTGTTTCATGTATATTTTATATTTATAGGACATAAATGTTTTACTGTACATGCATTATACATATTTATGTTATAGAGATATAGATAGAGTCCTTGGATTACAGAACAAGAATATGAAGTGCTATTATCATTCTCAATCGCCTAAGAAGAAGCTCAGGACAGGGCAGTGCGAGTAAGGAGCCCAGGGTCACTGAGCTGTAAGTGGCAGGACCAGGACTCACATCTGCATTTTCCACCATCACACAGTAATTTAGAAGAAAAGCAGGAGTTTAATCTGTGTGCCCACCCCACCCCCACCTGGAGTTTGCCATTGTATCCATCAGTCTGTTTCAACTGCAAGAACCTGGCCATGCATTATTATATCTCCTCCTCATCACCCTGCTTTCAACCTGATAGATGCGAAGCTCCGAATCAAGGAAGAAAACCTACAGAATCAGATGGTATGTTTCTCACACATACACGAAAAATGCACACACCTATATGAAGATAGGCAAACTGTATAAAAAATGTAGCCGTCCTTTTTCATCCAAACCTAAAGGATATTTAATATTCTTTACATAGCTTTGCAAAAAGGATTGCTTATTCTCTGCCACTTAAGGAGCACTTAGATCAATTTTTGGTTTTGCCTTGTATTCAAATAACCCCCGAAATCAGAGCAGGGCTAAGAGTTGCCACTCTATGTGGAACGCTTACCATGCACTGGGCACTGTTCTTAGAACTTAATGTGTACTGTATCCATTTAACCCTTATGGTACTTGTATTAGGTAAAGTGTTCTTATTCTTCTTCCATAATGCACCAAATGAAGTTCAGAGAGGCCAGTTCCTCAGGGGTACAGAGCTAGCAAGAGACAGAGCCAGGATTTGAGCTCATGCCACCTGGATGCAAAACCTGTGTTCTGAACGAGTTTGGGTGAATAGCTCAGCACAAATACACAGGACAGAAGATAAGCCCTTCTGTCTCAGGCAGTGTGTGCGGCTAGGATTCAGAAGATTGAACAGGCAGAGAGAGCTTCATGACCGATGCCCATGATCTTCCAACTAAACTCCCAGGGTGAGGGGCCAGGATCGCCAGCTCGGTGCAGTGACTTGAGTCCAGGGAACCTGAGCCCACTTGGCTTTCCCCTGCCTGCCTGTGTCCCCAGGTCGGACACTCACTCTCCTAAGCACTAAACATACAGAGTATGCAATAATTAGTAAATGAATTGGGGTTCTGTATGGGCAAATAAAATTTCAAAATAAGAAAAACTGATTTATTTGGGGAACATGTATGAAATGGATTAGATCTGCTTGGGCTCTATAAAATGGTAGAATTTCTTTCTGTCTTTGAAACTTCTTAGCAAATTGCTGTGATGCACATCACATTCTGGTATAATACTGATTCCATAATGCAATCGTTTTCTTTCTCCCCTACTTTTTTTGGCGAGGTTTTCTGAGTTGGGGGAAGACACTGTTTTTAATTACATTTCCCTAAAGCTCCCATGGGGGGCGCTGGGAGATGAATATATTCACTGGCTGTCTTCACCTCAGACCTGAAAAAAGGGTCCACTGTTCACCTTGAGACACACACATCTCCATGAGAGACTCTTGAGACCTCTCTCAGTCCACCTCCATTAGATGGCACAGAATATTTCTGCATTCTATTTGATGGCCCTCACTATGAGAAACCCAAGACATGTTAGTCTTTTTCCTCCAGGGAAAAAGCTCTGCCCCCAGACACTTTCAATAACGCTTTGCTATTTCTAGATAAGTATCTTCCAAAACTTATTCCTTATCGAAACTTCAGAGCATCCCAGGGCCAAAGACTAGAGCTCAGTACAAAGTTTTAGCATATGCTTATTTGTAGGATGTTTTCATGTTCTCATCTCATCTCTTGACTTGGGGGATTTTAAAAGCACCACCAACGCTTGTTAGCTTAGGAAAAGATCCAAGCACTTCGTATTCATCAAACGGTGCCACAGAAGGGATTAGGAGCTGTTTATCTGGTGAAAGCCCAGCATATGGCCCTGCCCAGCCTCCCGAGCCCGCTCCGACCGCACTCACTGAGCCTGCTGGAGAGAGGCGCCGGTAATTAGGTTCCATTGGCACAGATGTTGAAGCCAAAGCTTAGATGTTTGGGGTTTGCACATAAATTAGTCGCACATACACACACAAACACACATAAGGTATTTGGCAGGATAAACAGGTTTTCAAGGGGGAAAATCAGAGAAAGTTCTGCAGAATTTTTGCAACTCCTATTAAAGCTTCTTAGGAAATTTCTATTAGGACAAGAAAAAGCACTTGGGAAGTAGGAGAGTCATGCATTGTTTATGTATGGCAGCATTGGGAAGCAGGAGAGTCATGCATTGTTTATGTATGGCAGCATTGTTTATGTATGTTTATGTATGGCAACAGTAACAGAGAGTTTACCTCTGTGATTCCCGGGACGCACCTAAGTCAAGGCACACCGTGGCCTCTCAACCACCTACTCCACAAAGAGAGACTGGGAGAGGGACTTTGAAAGACCCAAGCGGACAGGACCCAGCAGACACAAGACATGCTCCTCATTGCCAGGAGAAGGCTGGCCCTCCAAACTCACACTCTCACTGAGTCTTTCCTCAAGAGAACCAGGAATTCAGAATCTAGCCAAGGGGGAAATTCTTGGTGCATAAGCGATGTGCTCAGCATTATAAAATGCGGGGCCATTGCTGGAGCTTGGTGTTCTCTCCACCATGAATAGAGGCTGATGACATGCTCGCCTACATGAGACTTTTTCTGAGCTGCCTGAGAAAATTCTGTCTAAAGCACTGAGCTCCTCCAGTGCCATAACCCTTGATTAGGTGGTATGTAACATCCACTGTACCCAGAGTCCCGCCTCCTCCCCACACTGCCAGGGTGAAATTATAGCGGTTCCTTCCTTTACTGGACACCTAGATTAACACTAGTGGTACAAAACAAACTCAGCATCGTATTATCCTGTACAACCATAGTATAATTCAATTTACAATAAGGCAATTTACCCATAAATTCTCATGAATAAAGGAGTGGCAGGAAGTACTGTTCGGACGAGGTAAGCAAGCACAACACAACACAACACAGCCCTGCATGGACCAGAACCACAGCACAGTGTCGGGTCTGCTGCGATGTATTTGGGGATATTGAGACCAGGCAAACTGGGATGAGCGTATTTCATGCAAGGGAGGTGGCCAGCACACCTAGAACAAATTGTTTCCATGGAGGAATGTTGGCTCTGCCTTTTTAGGGCATCAGATTTTTTTTCAAAAGAAGCAGGACATCCAGGTTGAGAGCGAAATCTATCAGATTTCAACACTGACCACTAATAGGAAAACAGTAAGACATGATACTGGCCAAACAAAGCAAGTCTCGGGACTGTGTTTACCTTAAGAATTGCTGTTTTACAGTCTTGAGCATAAGCTTTGTTTGACAGTGTGACTGTAATACCCAGTGAAGGAAACTGAGGTAGGTATGAAACCATCTAGTACCAATGTGCACCTCACTGATAGGATGCTCCAATCCCTATCAGACACTCTTCCCGGCTCCCACAGGCTATAACAGAAATAGGAAAGTTTTCATCACATTGGTGAATGTTGATGGATCCTTATAGGCTCTGGGAAGGAGGAGAAGAGGACTTGTCCTGAGAAGGAATCTGGATTCCTGGGGAGAGGCGTACAAGGATCAGTTAGTGATGTCTTCCTTGGACGTGTGCTAGGGAGCTATGACATGCATGTCTTACCTCTACCATTTTTGCTACAAATTCAAGTCCAAATCCGTAGAGTTCTTCAGATCCCAATAACACAAAGTTTCCAAGATGCTTCTTGGCAGCAATGATTGGCATCTTCATCTCTTATGCGTGAGAGCCAAAACTCACATAAGCAACATTTCAAACAAATAATTTAGTGTCTATGCTTCTCGCTAAAATCAACTCTCTTTCTCTTGTGGTAATAATCCTTAGTACTCATGCCTCACATAGTTATCTGCACACACTGTCTCCCCTCGTGGACAGGAGGGGACCATGGCAGGAGATCCTCTGTAGTCCTCTTACAGAAATTACTTACATGCCCATGAGAAGTCAGCTGTGATTTTTTAAAAATTAGGATAAAATTCACGTATCATAAAATTCACCTCGTAAAGTGTACAAATTGGTGGGTTTTTAGTAGATCCACAGTTGTGCAATAATCACTATCTAATTTCAGATCATTTTCACCACCCCCAGAAGAAACCACACACTCATTAGACTGCACTCTTCAGTCCACACTCCCCTCCCCCACCAGCCCCTGGCGACCATTCATCAACTTTCTGCTTCGACAGATTTTTCTGTACTGGACATTTTTTATAAATAAAATTATACAATATACGCCCTTTTGTGCCTGGCTTCTCTCACGTAGCATAATGTTTTCAAGGCTCTTCCATGTTGTAACATAGATCAGGGCTTCATTCCTTTCTACAGCTGAGTAGTCTCTTATGTGGATAGACCAAATGTGCTTATCCAACCATCAGAAAATGGGCATTTGGTTTATTTCTACTTTTTTGATATTATAATGTTGCCATGAACATTCATGCATGAGTTTTTGTGCAGACTTCTATTTTCATTTCTCTTGGATATATACCTAGAAGTGGGATTTCTGGGTCTTATGAGAACTCTACCCTTAATATTTTGAGGATCTGTTAAACTGTTTTCCAAAGGAGTGGCACTGACTGACATTCCCACCAGCAATGTCTGGGTACCCCAAATCCTACACCTTCCACAGCCAAGATTCTGAGAACAAACCCTCCACACAAAGTATAAGCTGTTCCATTCCAGAATTCTCTACCCATCCATAAGAAAACATTTCAATATCTTCTTTCTTTGGGTTGTCTGTCAAAAGGAAGAATTCTCCATTGGGGAGGATGACTACACATAAGGGACCTCTTGCAGAAACTAAACTGTGACACAGAGGCACCAGCTGAAATATCTGTCAGGTTCTGTTTATCAATTTAGACATTATTTCTTTCAAATACCCACATATCAACTATGAATGCTCTTTTTAATGAACCAACTGGAGTAGGCAGCCATTAAATGGTGCACTGAACAGATGACTGGGTATACGCATGATTGAGTAATGATTGAATAAATGCATGATAGATGGATGAATGAACAAGCTCAGTGAATATTTACTGAACACCCTGTAGGAACCAGATGCTGGGCTCGACGTGGAGTCAGAGTGAACAAGAGACACGAGAGCTCGCAAAGATCACGTTCTATTGTGGGAGATGGACAGAACCAAGCAAATAAACTAGTTGAAAGGGAATGTCAGCTGGTGGCAAATGCTATAAAGGAAGCCAAAGGAGGTAAAGGAGTGTAGTGGCTGGGCAGAGAGGTCAGAGAAGCTGGCAGGATCCAGATCTCATGGCCCTTGCCGACAAGGTCATGGGATGGAGGAAAGAGAGGTTTTGAGGATATTATGGCTCCTTCTAGTCTGAGTCCTTAACTCTTCAACAACATTGTCACCAATCTTTCTCACTGGTCTCCTCTTAAGCATTCCAGTGGATTATTTTGATCCTTGCAAGAGAAATTCAGAAATCCTCTTTCCTCTCTCCTATCCACATCTGACATTATTGCCCAAGTTTCATTATTTCCAAAGCTCATTTTCAAAAACTCTCACCCAATGACCAATGTCCAGTGACTCCTCTCTGGCCAGGGGATAAACTCCAAATTCCTTTGCTCAGCTTTACATTTGTCCTTCTACACTATGTCTCAGCACCTCTCCTGCTAACTGTGCTTCAAGAAAACTGGCATCTCCCAATTTCCCAAGCACATCGGGCATTAAAACAACAATAACTAGCTGATGCTTTTTCAATGCTGAGAATGCCTTATTTTTCATTGCCTTCCTAATCAAATTTCCTCTGTTCCCTCCTAACTCCTATATCTACTTCCAGACTCTTTTCAGTCATTTCCCAAACCACTAAAAAGTGTACTGTCATCACCTGCCGAGATGACATAGCTCTTTGTCCCAGTTTTAGCTGAACATCTAATAAAGCACACTGAAATCCTGTCAGAGGTGGGACCCAAGTGAGCTGTTCATCTTTACATCCTCCACACACAGGACAAGGAATAGCACAAAGTATATGAGGGATGGATGGAGGAATAGATGGATGGAAGGATGGAACGATGGATGGGTGGATGGATGGATGGAACGATGGATGGAATGATGGATGGATGGATGGATGGATGGATGGATGGATGGATGAGCAAATCTTCCTCCTTTCTCCTTGGCAAGAAAGCCCTGCCCAACAGGAGAGCATGTGAGCCAACCGAGTCCCTCAGCTCCCTCCCAACACAGACAGCTCAGAAGTCACTTGCAGTAAGATGTACTACCCAAGCTGGACCAGAGCCCTTCACAGGAGCTTTGGGACTGAACTTGGTTGGAAAAGATTCTTTTCCTTCCTTATTATAGAGTTGCACTGTGAAGCTACTTGTGGCCATGGTCCTTATTTTATGGAGAAGCCTGTTGGGGGAGGTAAAACTGATGCATAGAAACAAGAGACACACAGAAAGTGTCTGGTCAGTTTCATCTCTGGCTCCTATCATCCCTAACACCCCAACCTTCTAAATATGGGCTTATGAGGTCTGATCTATTCCTCTCCTTGCCACCTTAGAAGTAGAATTCAGTGGTTCTCACCCAGGGACAATTTTACGTCTAGCGTAAACAGGGATGTTGGGCAAGGTCTGGAGACGTTTTGGGTTGTCACAATTCAGGCAAGTAGTTGGCGCTGTTATCAAGTGAGTGGACCCTAGGGATGATGATCCACCCTACAATGCACGGGACAGACCCTCACAACAAAGAGTTATCAGACCTCCCCTGTCAGGACTGAGAAACCTTGAACGATTTCAAACTCATCACTTGCAACAAGGATCCCGACAGTACTCACGAAGGCCGTGCTCTGAGGCTGACAGCCGTGCTCCACCCAGCGAGGCAGACCTACCCACTTACCTCTGCAAGTCAGCCCGCAAAACACCTGTCCTACAGAGCGAGAGTTTCCATGTTAAAATAGTCCATTTTCGTCTGTATGTTGTCTTCCCTGGAACGCATATGGAAACCACTTTCCTGTCCTTCTTGATTTTGCTCCATGTTACGGCCAATCTTTGAAGTTAAATCAAGTAACAGCAAAGCTTCTTAGCCCTGGCTTTTGCAAACAGCTCTATCAATATTCCATGGTTTATGCAGGCTGCAGATGTGGGCCTATTGATTGGGCTTGAAAGAACTCCTTCTTCCCAGAGAGTAGGTGTCTCCTTCTCCACAATTTGCAGGCTCTGTGCTGACAGGCCTTGGTCCCCGAAGCTTCATCAATCAGTGCGACCGCTGATTCCTTAATGAACCTGTGCACAATGCAGAATATGATAGCTTCATATTGACTCAGTCTCAAGGGATGCCGCCTTTACAGAGAAAGGCCCTCTAAATGTTTCCCATTTGATTTTGGTTTTGTTTTGTTTCATTTTTGTCTCATTTTGCAGTACCCCTTATCTTCAGCACACACTGAAACGAGATGCTGCCCCATGTGAATACCACCGGTCTGGATGCATGCATCAGCGCTGGCTTTCCAAACGCTTCCCTGGAGGGTCAAAGACTCTGATTGGTCTTAACACGTTCGCTGTGGTCCTTCGGCATCTCCTATGATGCTGGGGTGCCGTCCGGGTTCATGGGGCCCTCCACAAATACACCCCCCAATGAAACAATCCTTGAGGTTCACCAAGTGTTTCTTGATTTGTATCATCCGGGGTGGTAGCTCACAGCCGACCAAACACAGACTCTGGAGTGGGGCGAATCGGGACGCAAACCTCATCTTACGTGTTTGGTACCTGGATGATGTGGGCATGTCTACCCCCAGAGCCTTAGTTACTGTGAAACGGGGATACCATCTCTTGTACCTTAAAGGACCATTGCAGCCCTCCCTTTAAGTAACCAATGAAAAGGACTCAGGGAGAGAACTAGGCACCTGAGAATCATTCCTTAATGATTCCTCAGGATGTGGGGCTGGTGAACCGAGATCCTGATGTGTGGATTGTTGAGTGATGCAAACCAGCGTCTCATCACTTCCCTGAATCCCGCTCAGGTTGAATTTCTGTCCTGCGAGACTCAAGGCATCCGAGTTAATGCGGTAACTTCTGCAGGAACCAGGAGGAAGGGATGGTGAGCTGACTGACTGCACGTGGCAGGCGGTTAAATCCAGAGGAAAGCACCAAAACAGAAATGAAGGTCTTCTTTGCTCTCACGGAGCATGAAGTGAATGCATCTGTAAACGGAACAAGGCAGTAAGCGCCGGGGGTAAGCGGCAGCTGAGAGCATGGCTGTCCCGAGGAGGCAGTTGCAGGGGCTGCAGGTGGCCCAGGGAGCCCCAACTCCGGCCCCGGGGAGACAGAGAAGCCCTGGGCCTGGACAGAAGCTGGGGAGCTTGCAGCTTCCTGCTGCCACATTAAAGGATTTCAATTAGGAATGTCAGTTCTTAACAGAGGTCGCCAAAACAGTAGTGAAAGAAAAAAAACAACAACCCACAAATCTGTCTAATTAATAGTGAAATCATAATCTACGCAGCAGGAGCAGAAGGTTAAGAACGAAGCGTTCTCCCCAGTCCAGACAACAGGAAATAGATGCTGTATCTCCAACTAGAAAGGGTTGACAAACGGTCAATTACAGATTTAAAGGAAAACAAACCTGGGCGGTAACATCCGAACTGCCTGACATTTTATATTTAGATGCTCGGCTCCTGGTGACGGACGAGGGGAAGGAAAAGCACGCCCAGTCATTCACAGGAAGTACTGGGACGTATGGCCAAAGAGGGGCAAAATCCTCTGAGTCATGTACTAAGAGCCGTAGCCAAGATTAGAACCCGCGCGGACATCCTGTGCTTGCTAATACGAAAGGGACTTCTGGGCATGTGTGCACTCTGCGTGCATGGGTGAGCTCGCGAGTGTGCATCCCAAAATGCTTACTGTATAGTGTTAGCATGACCTCGTGGGAGCTCCTAGTTGTAATAAGAATAACAGCATTGTTCATAGTGGTGGTAACACAGAGCCCAAAGACGCAGAGGTAAATAAGGCACGGTCCCTGCCTTCAGGAGGGTGGAATCTCAGGAAAGGGCCAACCTCTCCCAAGCTCATCCTCATAAAACAGGCCCGGGAGGGCAGAGAGGGTTCTGCACAGGCTGATCCCAGCCCAGAGCAGGACAGCCGTGGAGTAGGGGAGGTCAGGAGGAAAAGCCCCCTGGCAGAGCAGGGGTCCTGAGCCGGCTTGGGACCGAAGCGTGGTCCCGTGTTTCCACGGACAGAGGGTCTGTCTCAGGAATGAAAAATTCTAGACAAAGTCTGGTTAAACCAGAGAGACCCTTGCCCCAACTTTGCATGAAGGAATCATGATGTTTTCAGTTCCCTAAGCCAGGACACTTTCTTTATGAAGAGAGTATGCTTGAGCCAGCTGGATTGCGTTTCTGCCGTAGCCAACCCAAATACCGTAATTAATCCAGGAACTTCGGGTCGACTTGCCAGCGCTCACGGCCTCCCACCTGGGCGCAGGCACCTGCAGGCAGAGTCTTCCGTAAGGTCTCACCTCAGTTCTAAGGCTCCAGCATGCCCCTCGGTAGGTCTACATTCAAGAAGCACGTCACTGACCAGGTCGCCCGTCCTATAAATGCACCCATTTCAGGAACTCTCGGTAGGAGAGCTCATCTGGATTTGGATTTAGTTCACATTAACCCAGGAAGTGCAGCCGCTGTAACGGGTCTGCTGATGCTCTCCAGAGGTGATACCAGATTCTGCTTAGTGACCAATTTCCTGTACATTTCCGAGCACAGAGCAGCTACCTGCAGATTTCCTCTGACAGCACATCCATCAGGAGACACCAGCCTTGCCTTACCCGGCGGTAAACGAAGTTTGAACACACATGCTTCCCTGCGGCAGAAAAGGCTTTAAAATATTGATGCAACTTTTTGGAAGTCTTTTAGCACCTCATTAGTGTTCAGTCCAGCGGATACTGGGAACCTGGACACTTTATTACTGCGGAGTAAGCCGGCAGGAACTGCCTTCCAGAGCAGCAATGGTGTTTTAGCTCTTTCTCTCCAAGAAGGAGAAAACAATCCACCACGCAGCTGATGATGGGTGACTGGCTTCTGGTGTTCTGGGAGCGGAGGATCATCGGCAAACAATACAGTTACCAGTAACGTAAAAACAGGAGCCCAGCCTCCAGCTGGAAAGATAGATTCTCAAAGGTTACAATATAATCACACCCTGGAAATCACATTTTTTCTTCCTTCCTGGAAAGACCTTCAAAGAAACCAATGAAAAAGAAAAATGAAACATGAAACAAGGCTTAGAGGGGGCGCAGTTAAACACAGAAGTGGTCTGAAAACTCACAGAAGCTCGCTCCACCTAACAGATCCTTTTGATGGAGAAGAAACAGGAAGACTAATTGCTACTAGTTTCTGAGAATGGCCTCTGCCTACACACCCACACTGAAAATTCGGGAACGCGCAGTGTGTGAGGGGCAGCTCCAGAACCAGCAGGCACCTGTGGGCACCTGTCCGCCGGGCAACCTGGGAGAGCAACTTAGTGTCTCTGGACCCCCGACCCCATACCTATAGCATCACGTGATGAGTAGTGTTACCTACCTCAAAACCACGTCTGGGTTCAATGAGTCGGTTCATCCGACATGCTTACACACAGTGAGAACTCCAAAAACTGTCACCTGTTCTCTCCATCAGGTTGACTACAAGCCTCCACAGGCAGGAGACATACCTTTCCCATCTGGTAGCTCACAAACTCCTCTGCACACCACTGTGCTTGGAGCAGATCACTCCACGAAGCAAAAGCACACTGGGTCATAGCCCCTCTGGTCACAAGCCCAAGTCAGATCGCTCCGACAGAGATGCTCCAAATACCAGTCCTCCCCTCCTTTAAGTTTTCCAATAGCAGGGCCGTCCCTGGGGATGTTCTAAGGAAGACTATTTGACCGTGGGTAGAGGAGCTCTCTGTGAATTTGGATGGAGCTATAGACTGAATTGTGTCTCCCCAAATTCATATGTGGAGGCCCTACCCCCACTGTGACCATGTTTGGAGAAGGGGGCCTTTAGGGAGGTGATGAAGATCCAATGAATTTAGAAGGGTGGGACCCCAATCCAAGAGAACCGGATCCTTATAAGATCCTTCTGAGAAGAGGAATAGATACGGGGGGGCGTATCCCGTGTGCGTGTGCACAGAGAAGAATCCATGTGAGGACACAGTGAGGAAGACACACCATCTGCAAGCCAACGAGAGAGGCCTCACCAGACACCGACCCTGACGGCACCCTGCTTCCCGACCTTTGTGACAAAATGAATTTCCATTGTGTAAGCCACCCAGCCTGGGTGTTTGGTTTTGGCAGCTCTAACAGACTCACACACATGTCCCTAATATCCATCCATCCTACAAAGGTACTGAGTACTTCCGTGTGATAAACACGGATGAAGAAGACAGAGTTCTTAGCCTACGGGGCTTCTAATCACGCGGAGGTTAAAAATCATACAGATACCCCTACACGCAAGCTTCATGTTCCTAAAGGTGCCTGCAGACTTACTCCCAGATTGGCAAAAGCCAATGTGGAATCTAATTCAATGGGTCTTAGAGTATATATTTTTGACAGAGAGAATGCTGACTTTGCCAATGAATTATTTAGGTACATTCTTTATTTCCAAAAAAGACACCATTCTTTCTTGAAATGCTGGTTCTGCTCACCCCATCTTTTCATGGCCCACTCCTGACAGATCCCGGGGTACAGGGTTTAGGCAGAACAGGTCTGAAGGGATGTGGCACACACAGTTACACTGCTAACTTGACCTTCTCAACAACCTATGTGCTAAGCCCTATTTCCTTCTCTTCCATATACAGATGATTTCTCTTTCATTGACATTAAAATTGGACCTAAGAGCTACTGGTCAACAAAACAGAACATTTGGAGTGAAACTGAAAATTGAGCTAAGGAGGGTGAAGCATCTTTGTATATTATACATGTGTGGATTTTTTTTCCCTCTAGAGAGAATTGTATTCATTCATTCATCCAATCATCGGGGCGCCTGGGTGGCTCAGTCGTTAAGCGTCTGCCTTCGGCTCAGGTCGTGATCCCAGGGTCCTGGGATCGAGCCCCACATCGGGCTCCCTGCTCCGCGGGAAGCCTGCTTCTCCTTCTCCCATTCATCCAATCATCCATCCATCCATTTCTGCATCAAGTGATACTTGAACATATATTTCTGTCCTATTTCTATTCTGTGCAGTAAGATGATAAGTAAACAATCAGATGGTGCAGACTCCCCGCTTGGAAGAATCCACCTCACCAGGAAGGTTAAACAAGCACAAATAAATATTTTAAAGTGCCCATTAGGGGCGCCTGGGTGGCTCAGTCGTTGGGCGTCTGCCTTCGGCTCAGGTCATGATCCCGGGGTCCTGGGATCGAGCCCCGCATCGGGCTCCCTGCTCGGCGGGAAGCCTGCTTCTCCCTCTCCCATTCCCCCTGCTTGTGTTCCCGCTCTCACTGTCTCTCTCTTTGTGAAATAAATAAAATCTTAAAAAAACACGAAAACTTGATCTTTCCCTATAAAAAAAAGTGCCCATTAGGAAAACTCTGAAAACTGGGGATAAAAAGAAGTCATTCCCGTTTGGGCAAAAGTACAGATGTGGAGAAACGTTCCCAGAAGCAGAGCTGAGGTTTTCCCGGCGAAAGCAGCCTCCCGCCTGCATCTGCAAAACCTCAGCTGCTGTCCGAGGTCCCGGCTGCACGTCCTGACACCGCCCTGGGCGTTCCCCATGTGCCCGCCAGCCCCCACCGCGGCGCGGGCCGACTCTGTGTTAGTGCTTCTCTGAGAGTGTCCGGGCCCGGGACCTGCTTGGTTCCTCACCACCCCACAGCTGGTCGGGCGAACACAGCGCTGAGCCGAGATGGAAACAGAGACTCTTGGAGGCCAACACCCACGGTCACAGACACCATGGCGTCTTCTGCTAACCACCTCCTCCGATAAATGCAGTTACAATGTCACCTTATCTAACTAAAAAGGGACCTTTGAGTGTAAACACTAAATTCCTAAAACCTTGCTTAAAACAGAGGAGCAAAAATGCCCCATGAAAGCTGATTAGATGTGTTTTGCACTTTGTGAAGTTCTGTCAGCAGAGAAATATCCAAGGAGCCCCAGAGCTCATGCATACTGACCACGAGTCTTGTGGTTTATTATACCCTCAATCTGCCCCCGTCCAGAAAGCCTCAGGAGTCACAGCCAAGCCCGAGATGCAGCACCAGCCTTGGAAGCCGACTCTCACGGTCACCTTCATTCCATTTTTCCCCCTTTTTGACTTCAGATGCCTTGAGTTATGATTTATAAAGCTCCAAGGCAGCTGTAAACTTCAGGCAGAGAAAAACTAGGGGTTTTTGCAACAACTTAAATCGTGATTTTCAATTCCCGAGCCGGGCATCGGATAACTCAGAAGTCTGCCTGGGCTCACCATTTAAACTCTATTTTTGGGGCCTCTGATAACACGCTATCCTGGCAGTATACACTTTGAAAATCCATCTACCTGTTGGTCTCCGAGGAAAATGAGGAAAGACATCTCAAATAGGATAATACTTAGAGAAAAATTCAATAAAAATTCAGGGCGGCTCGAAGCACACTTGTGGTGTCAAGGGGGTAATAGCTAATACGGGGAGACGGGAAAAGTGGAGGAAACTCCCATTATCACTGTCCCTGTGGATGGAGACCATCCATCAGTCGCCAAGACTAACCAGATAATACCATCCACCTGCCTGCCCCCCAGGGTCACAGCGAGGAGGCCGGCCAGTCGGCCAGTGGGCTTTTCGTATCGCTCACCAAGTTCTCTTGCTGGAGTGCATCCATACACCTTCACAACAGAATATAAAACAGGTGAATAACCTTGAAGCTGGGGAGGCAACAATAAAGATAAATGTCCTTCCGTAGAGAGTGGGGACATCAGAGCCAGGAAAAATCAAAGCGACCGGAAAGCCACTGAGGGTAAAGACCACTTTTCATGCCTGGCACCTGATGAGTGAGGGGTCACCCCATGTTTGTTAAATACATATGAAGCAGTGCTGTTCGAAACACTCATTAGGAATTTCTCTCTTCCTCATATCCATGCCGCTGGGAAGCCGTTTTGGGAAGCGTGACCCACCCACCCTGGCCACCACTGGTGCATCCGTCGGTGAACCTGACCCGAACCGGGCCTTGAGGCAACAGACATGGGATTGCGGGGTGACGTCTCTGTCTTGGCTCTTTTCTCGAGAGGTAGGGACATAAACTCAGGAAGAGTTGGTGGCCATTTCGTGCCGCATAGACTGAGAAGCAGAGAGAGTTGTTCTGTGGGAAAAGCAATAAGGAGGCATCTTTGCAGAGAGAAGCAGAAACCGGGGCTGGTTCCAGGCCATCCTTACGCAAGGGGGGGTGCGTGTCCCGCCCTCGACGTGTTTGGTGTTGATGAGGCACTCGGCCCTCGTGATAACAAACACCGCATCACCTTGAGCCCACGGGGGGGTGGGGGTCGCTGGCCTAAAGTCTCTCCATTTTCCACTTAATCCTAAAGCGTGTCAGGCCTTCCCGCTTGTACACATTTTTCACTTATTGTTCAGAGATAAACACCAGCTCCTGAACACTCCTAAACACCCCTGGCCTTGCTCCAAGGGAGGTAAGATGAGTCAGTACGAGAGGCTCTAAAGTCAGGGTCACAGGTGTGGATTCAGCCCCGCTGTGCGGCAGGCTTCCTGGGTCATCCAAGCCAGCAAAGTCCTCTGTCCACTTCCTCGTCTCTAAAACTGGGAGTCACAGGCCATGTGACCGGAGTTCCCCGGGCTGGACAGCGATCGGACAATGACAAGAAAAGGAGGGCGGGGAGGAGGGGAGGAGGGAGAGTTATTAAACTGACAAGCGGAGGAAAAGTCAGCTGGAACCCTGAAAGGAAGAGGTGTCTCCCAGACAAAGGCCTCCAAAGGCCAGCATGGTGATGGGAGTACAGAACCGCCCAGGCGGACACTGAGTAACCCCCGCCCACCCCACCGGGGGGATATTAGGACACACATCTTACAAAAGAGGAGGCTCAGAGACAAGTCATTTACCTGAGGTCACGTGGCTGGCTGGGTGCGGGGCCGGGAGGGGCCAGACCCGCGGCCGGTGCGCCTCATCCCTGCCCCAGAGCATCCGTGGGCATCGCGTGGCAACAGGCTGTCCTTGTCGCTGGGACCGAGGTGGGAGGTGAAACGTGTTGTTTGCACCGTGCTGGTCGCTGAGTAGAATCGTTATCACGTCACGGTGAATAGAGCATTCGAGAAACTGCGTGGATGCAGTCCATGGCTGAGTCAGTCTCTGCATTTGACCGATAATGAACGGGCAACATGAGGCCTTGATGTTCTGACTCAGGCCCGGCTCCACCTGCAGGGTCTCAGGTGGGAGACAGGTGTCCGTCAGGCGTCCGTGGGTGGGGAGGGCGATGCGCCATCTCCCGACGTGCAGAGGAGAAAGGGCTGAGGTTCCTGGGAACAGAACCCTCATCCGAGGGAGTGGGAGGGACAGGACCGGGGGACAGGCAGACGGTCAGATGAGGTAAGGAACCTGAGGCAGGGAGAGAGCACGTCAGAGAATTCCCATGCTCGGAGAACACGGAGAGAGGCAGACTTGCACACACAGGTGCCAAAAGAGCCATGAAGACAGCTGGAGTCAGCAACGTGGACTGAGAAGTACAGAGATCACACAGGCTTTAGACAGACCGAGTCACAGAAACGAGGCCAAAAAGAGAATGGACACAGGTTCAAGGCTTGGTGTGCGCTCTCTGCCTTCCTGTGCACGGAGCTTCTGCCCGCGCACCTGCCTATCCACATCCCCACACACTGATGCTGAAGGATGACCCCCCACGCCAGGACAGGTGCACGCAGGTGGAGCATCTACCATCAGCAAGACCGGGAGCTTCAAGGGCAAGGTCTGGACTGATGCCCAGAGCTGCTCTTTGTGGAGAGAAGTGCTTGCTATGGTCCCCGAGGTCGCAGGTCAGGCTCCATCATTTTGCTGGTGCTGGGAAGAGGTGAGGGTCACACCCGTGCCTCCCTCGGGGCAGCTAGAGGAGGAGGAGGGCACGGCAGCCAGAAGCTCTGGCCTCTGTCTTCAGGGCTGCTAGGAGGAGTCGCCACTCCGGGCGCAGGCTCCTGTCTGTCCCGTCAGTTAGAAAAATAAGTTCATTTCTGCTTCGGGACCAGCGACACACCCTAGTCCCAAGAATGTGCTAGCGTCCTCCTAATGGCAGAAAAGGGACTTACAGAGGAGATGAAGTTCAGGATCTCGAGAGGAGGCGATTGCCCTTGAGTATCCGGGTGACTCCCGAATCCGGGTGACTCCCTGTGTCCCCAAAGGGGGGGGAGAGGAAAGGCCAGGTGCAGGTAGAAGAGGAAAAGGCAGGTGTGCCCATGGAGGCAGGGACCACAGTGAGGCGGCGGCCACAAGCCACGGGACACCTGGGGCCACCAGACCGGGTGGGAAGGGCCGGCCCCAGGGCCTTTGGAGGAGGCCGCCGCCTGCAGACACCTCGGTTTTGGTGCACTCAGACTGATCCGTGACTTTGGACCTCCAGCATTGTGAGAGGACACATTTCTGCTATGATAAGTCATCCCTTCTGTGGACTTGTTAACAGCGGCCACAGGAAACGCCGTGGGGCAGAGAGACAGCATGGGAGAGGGAAGGAGAGACAGGTGGGGGACATGGCAGAGCCTGGGGGACAAGGTCGAGAACGCTTCTGTGCCCAGGGCTCCGTCGGGCAGGCGGGTCTTGCTCATTCGCACACCCCAGCCCAGCACGGAATAATCCTTCCTCGTGCCTGAATCTATTAGCAGTTCAGTCAAGCTCTGCCTAATTACATCTGCAACCTGCTAATACAACCATCTCTGTTGACTGAAGGAATCTTCTTATCCACCATAGGCCGAATGAAAATTTAATAGGACACCACGTTGCCTCAGAACTAGCATGCGAATATCGGGCATTGAATTAACAGCGAAGCCTGACGAGACAGCAGCGTGCAGAGGAATGCTCCAGAAGAGAGGCCTAGAACCCTAGCCCACAGCGGGGGCTTCCCTGAGGAAAGAGGGACCCAGCTGCATGGCTCCTGCCAATCGGACACCGGTGGGTCCAGCCAGCAGGGTGGAGGGGAGACGTGGCTGAAGTCTGGCTGACTCTCAGACTCTCAGTCCCTCGGACAGGAGCTGGGAAGGGAGAGGGAGGCAGACAGACGTAGAGAGGAAGGTAGAGAAAGACAAGACCCTACATGTCTCAATAGGGTCAAAGGCAGAGAAAGCAGAGAGGCAGGATGATATGGAGAAGAAAGGCAGAATATAGAAGCACCATGAAGACTGAGAAGGAGAGAGAGAGAAGGAATGCGAAAGCCAGGCTGCTTAAAAAGGATGTCAAGTCCAAGAGGGATGCAGAGAGCCAAGAACCCAGAGAGAAAAGCGAGCAGCGCAGATAAACAGGAAGACAGGGAGATACAGAGAGAACCTCCGAGAGAGATACGGAAGGAGAGGCCGGTCACCTCTGGCTCAGGGATGCGTGCTGCCAACATCGCATGGCCATCCGCACCTGGAACTAAGGCGTCCCGCGTGTCCATCCGCACCTGGAACTAAGGCGTCCCGCGTGTCCATCCGCACCTGGAACTAAGGCGTCCCGCGTGTCCATCCGCACCTGGAACTAAGGCGTCCCGCGTGTCCATCCGCACCTGGAACTAAGGCGTCCCGCGTGTCCATCCGCACCTGGAACTAAGGCGTCCCGCGTGTCCATCCGCACCTGGAACTAAGGCGTCCCGCGTGTCCATCCGCACCTGGAACTAAGGTGTTCTGAGTGTCCATCCGCACCTGGAACTAAGGCGTCCCGCGTGTCCATCCGCACCTGGAACTAAGGTGTTCTGAGTGCCCATCCCACACCTGGAACTAAGGCGTCCCATGTGTCCATCTGCACCTGGAACTAAGGCGTCCCGCGTGTCCATCCGCACCTGGAACTAAGGCGTCCCGCGTGTCCATCCGCACCTGGAACTAAGGTGTTCTGAGTGCCCATCCCACACCTGGAACTAAGGCGTCCCACGTGTCCATCCGCACCTGGAACTAAGGTGTTCTGAGTGTCCATCCGCACCTGGAACTAAGGCGTCCCGCGTGTCCATCCGCACCTGGAACTAAGGTGTTCTGAGTGTCCATCCCACACCTGGAACTAAGGCGTCCCACGTGTCCATCTCACACCCGGAGCTAGGGCGTCCCGCGTGTCCATCCGCACCTGGAACTAAGGCGTTCTGAGTGTCCATCCACACCTGGAACTAAGGCGTCCCACGTGTCCATCCACACCTGGAACTAAGGCGTCCCACGTGTCCATCCGCACCTGGAACTAAGGTGTTCTGAGTGCCCATCCCACACCTGGAACTAAGGCGTCCCACGTGTCCATCCGCACCTGGAACTAAGGTGTTCTGAGTGTCCATCCCACACCTGGAACTAAGGCGTCCCACGTGTCCATCTCACACCCGGAGCTAGGGCGTCCCGCGTGTCCATCCGCACCTGGAACTAAGGCGTTCTGAGTGTCCATCCACACCTGGAACTAAGGCGTCCCACGTGTCCATCCACACCTGGAACTAAGGCGTCCCACGTGTCCATCCGCACCTGGAACTAAGGTGTTCTGAGTGTCCATCCGCACCTGGAACTAAGGCGTCCCGCGTGTCCATCCGCACCTGGAACTAAGGTGTTCTGAGTGCCCATCCCACACCTGGAACTAAGGCGTCCCACGTGTCCATCCGCACCTGGAACTAAGGTGTTCTGAGTGTCCATCCGCACCTGGAACTAAGGCGTCCCGCGTGTCCATCCGCACCTGGAACTAAGGTGTTCTGAGTGTCCATCCCACACCTGGAACTAAGGCGTCCCGCGTGTCCATCTCACACCCGGAGCTAGGGCGTCCCGCGTGTCCATCCGCACCTGGAACTAAGGCGTTCTGAATGTCCATCCACACCTGGAACTAAGGCGTCCCACGTGTCCATCCACACCTGGAACTAAGGCGTCCCGCGTGTCCATCTCACACCCGGAACTAGGGCGTCCCGCGTGTCCATCCACACCTGGAACTAAGGCGTCCCACGTGTCCATCCACACCTGGAACTAAGGCGTCCCGCGTGTCCGTCTCACACCCAGAGCTAGGGCGTCCCGCGTGTCCATCCCGCACCCGGAACTAGGGCGTCCCGCGTGTCCATCCACACCTGGAACTAGGGCATCCCCCGGGCCTGTTTCAGCCACTTTCCCAGCGCATGTGGAGGTACCGGGCACGGGGCACACGACTCAGCACACGACGAGGAGAGGAAGGCATCAGAGAGGGCCCCCCCCAAGGGGGACTCTCACAAACCCCTGTGAGAGAGGCCACTTGCCCACCCCGTTTGGCGAAGGTCCAGAAGGGCCCGATTATCTGTTCCCGTCACAGCTGGTGAGTCGCAGACCTCCCAGGCTTGAGCGGATGAGACACAGGCTTCCTTTAACCATCCATGCTCTGGCAAGCTTCTCTCTTTCCCGACGCTCTTTCTTCCCGAACACCCAGCGGTGTGGTGTGATGGCCGAGAGCCCAGGTTCTGGGGACAGCCTGCCTGCTCCAAAAGCTACCTGTACTTGGCAGAGTCCACGTTCTTTGTCTCGGCTGGAAAATGGACATAGTGAGAGTTTCCTCTAACTCCTACTGTGGAATGGCTAAGAGTGATAAGGCATTTAAAACAGGTAAAAAGCACGTGTGGGGCACAGTTAGTGCTCAGTTAAGAGTCACCATTGGTTTTATTACTCAGAGCTCGTCATTCTTCCTGGCAAACTCCTCCCTATCCTTCAAAACCCCATTCCAATATGGTCTTTGCTTTCAAGCCTTCCCAGACGAGAGGATTCCCTCTTAGAAGAATCAGCTCTCTCTTTAAATAGGTAACCATACCACCTCTTCGCATATAGGAACATAGCTTCTATATCTGTCTCTCAGCTTTACTGTACAATCCTGAAGGCAAGGGAGGGGTATAATTTGATTGTATCTGCCTAGAACCAAGTATAGGGCCTGAGGCAGAGAGAGTACTTGAGAGAACTTGAGTGAATATCAGAGAACTGTGGAGGGGCGAGGTGTGCGTGGCGTTAGCCGAATGCAGCTGAGCTGGGGAATTGGAGATACGGGGTGGAGAAGTTCTGAATGCCCCTCCCGCCTCCCCCCAAACCTGCCCTAGTCCCCTCCCCCTCTCCAAGGCACATCCCACCAACAAGCAAAACTCATCTCAGGAGCGTTTGTTTGGTTGACATTTTTGGGGAAAATACACCCAGGTATAAAGAAAAAAAAGTTTGTGTGTCATCATGGACAAATCTGATAGAAAACGGTGTCTTTTTCCATAAAGGCTTTGAACCTGCTACCTTTCAGAAAAGGTTACAAGAAGGTAGCAAAAAGGCCAAATTCTCTGAAAACCTTATTTCATGTTCTATCGATTGCCTCCAGGACGAACCCCTCCGTGGGAAGCAGGTGCCCTCAGAAAGGGTCTGCTGGACCCATCCTTCCTATGCACCGTGCAAACAGTGGCCTGGGCGACCTGTTCCCTTTGTGGTAATTATTCACCCCCAGTTTTTGTCTTCAGATGAAATAACAAGGAGATATACTTCCTGAGCCAGCCTAATACATACATTAGATTCTTTGCTAAATTATGGTAATCCGAAGCAATTCTGACTGCCCACCGGTGCTTCTGATGGGTCCTCGGGAGCAGATACGCATAGCAACGGCCCACGGCCACAAGGCTGGTTTTGATTTCCTGTGTTGTACCCAAGTCAACTCCGTCTTGTCTTTGCCTACGTCTTAGAGCACATGGACTGAACCCTCTTGAGCTTCCTGGGTGAAGTCTGGAACCCGCCGGCTCCGAGGGCAGGGAGAGGCCGAGAAGCAGGCAGGAGGCCTCAGACGGGCGGGCGGCAGGCAGGTGTGACAACGGGGGAGCTCCCATCCAGCTCGTCTGGGGCGACAGATGAGCAGATTTGGGGCCTGCCCACCAGCACCTTGGGGTTCACGGGGAGGCCTCAGCGGGGTCCCTGCACCGTCCACAGGGTCTCAGCACCACATGCCCCTCAAGGTGCAGCCTGGAAACGCGCTCCCACCGTGGGAAAGGTGGCGAAGCCCCATCCAAGGGAGTAGAACAGCCATCTTAGCACCATGAGGCAACATGTAGGAGGAAAAGCTGCTAACGATAAGGAGAACAAAGGCAAAAGAAATGCAGATAAAATTAAATTTCCTTATAACCTGCAGCCTATTGACAAAGACTTGAGGCGGGCAGAGTAGGACATCCTCCTCGAGCTCACAGTGGTCTTAATGTCAATGCCTTGCTGGAGGGAAAGACCACCTTAGCCTGACAATGACTAGGCTTCTGGGATCCTGTGAGTCTTCTCTAACATATGAAGATCGTTTTGGAAACTTCCCTTGTCTTTACCTCTGGTATATACTCAGAGTATATAATCAGTTGCTCCTCACAATCTGGGGCAGCTCTTCTTGCCCACAAGTCCTGTCCCCGTGCTCTAATAAAACTTCCTTTTTGCACCAAGAACGTCTCAGGAATACTTTCTTGAGCGTCGGCTCTGGACAACATTTCCACATCATAAAGAATCTCAAAAACTCTGATCCTGACATCATCGAACCACAGAGCCAAAACAGAAGCTTCCAGAACTTTTTGCCCTAGAGACAGACAGACCCCTGGGTTTTTATTTTTAGTTAGCAGGACTCAGCTATCCTGTTGCTCACAGACAAAAGCGTTTCTAATAGCCATCCCTCCCAACGGCTTAGGGAAGCCCAGGGCAGGAAAAACAAACAAACAAACAAAGACCAGGGGACATTGTTGGGGGAGGGGAGAGAGTTCAGGTGGTCTTCCCTGTATTTAGATAAGCTCCTCTATCTTTCTCCCACAGATCCAGATGCGCTTTTGAGAGCAGAAAGCCTCAACAGCAGGTGGCTATTGTTTCATGGATTACTCTAAATCTTCCTCCTCCTCAGAAATGCATGGCATCCTATCTCATGTGGGGATCCTCATCTCTCATCCCTCCCCGCCCCCCGAACTTCTCCACGGCTCCCCCGATTTTCAAGAAGCAGGCATGGAAAGAGAATGGGCTTTCTATTCTGCCAGTGATCTCCTTATACAACCTCGATGGATTTCCCGGCTCGAATCGTAATTCATAAAGCCATCCCTTGCTCCCCATGTCAGCCGCTAGAATTTCTCCTGCTTAATTCTTCAAAGGACGGTGTTGATTCCTTCCCCCCACCCTTTTCTGTAAAAGTCAAAAGAAACCGTTTCCACAAGAAGGGCGCACTTTCCCCCTCCTCTGTCACAGCGAGCGGCTCAAGAACCTGCATGTATAAGTGACCTGGGCCACACGTCTAATGGCTTTTGTCACCCTCGACCCAAATGGTACGGCGTTGATTTTTAAGTCACAAATTCCAATGTCTGGCATGGTTTAAGATGAATTACATTGATGATAAGGAAAAGATGTATGTTTGGAGCGGCAACACAAGAGGACCCCTCCCCCCACAGCCTGAGACTCGGGCCGCCCCCTGCCCCTCACTGCTCAGCATCACCCCTGGGATTCGGGGTTCGCCTCCGAGACCTGAGGAAGGCTCTGCCCACCTGCTCATGCTCACACGGCAGGGGAACAGTGGGAGCGGGTGAGCTTGACCGTGGATCCGAAGGAGGCACAGACAGCCCTCGCCCACCACGGCCCAGATGCAGTCTCCCACCCACACACATCGTACTCTATCCGCGTCTCTTCAAAACATTACCTGCTTGATATTTCTCTTTAAACCAGCTCAGCCCCAACCTCACAAGCCTTGCTGGAAGCAATACGCATTACAACGTCCCGTCTGATGTACCAGCTTCACTTGACTTCCTTCTAGTGCACCTTAATTACAAAAACACACACATATGGGTGTGCGCATACACAACACACATATAGATACACATTCACACACATGTGTGCACACCATCCCCCCGGGCACCTCCTATGTTATTAAAAGCCGTCACTGAAATTGCTGTTGCATTTTGATAAACATGAATCTCATTGGAATGATGTATTTAACCAGGAGAAGAGGCCCAGAGAAGAGAAAGGACTTATCCAGTGTCATTTAGCTAAAGATTATTTATGTACTTACTTACTTATTTGTTTGAGAGCGAGAGCAAAAGCGTGAGCAAAGGGAGGTGCCGAAGGAGAGGGTCAAGCAGACTCCACGCTGAGCGCAGAGCCTGACGCGGGGCTCGATCTCACGACCCTGAGATCATGACCTGAGACAAAAATCGGGAGTCAGAGGCTTAACTGACGGAGCCACCCAGGCGCCCCCAAGCGTCATTTAGCTGAAACACTAAGAGTCAGAACTAGAACCCAGGACTGCTGATGCCCAATCCAGACCTCTGGTCAGATCAGAATTGCCTGGCTTGACCCCAGAGCCGCACCATCTAAGGTGAATTTGGCTCCCATGGGTGTGGCGCACTGGGCAGAGCACAATGTGCAGCCCCAGACGGGCACACCTGGGCATGGGTCCACAGGTGCATCGGCCCGGCAGCCACCTAGTGGGAGGGGACACGCTGCATTTGCAGCAGATGGCTTGAAACCCACGGCCCTAAGTATCCCTCCTACCTAGGCATTGCCGACCTAAGATTCCTTGCTCCAGCCAGCCTGACCTCATCGGTGTGGACTTCCCTGACCCCACCATGAAATTTGCATTATCCAGATAAATGCCTGATCCTAAGACCTTTTAAAAAGGAGCAAAGAAAAACAACAATAAAGCTACCAAGTGAACCCACAGCCTGAGAGTATGTCCTTGTCCAACTGTAGACACAATACACACCTTGCAAAGGAGGGACGGTGACTGTGGGGAGGGAACCGGAAGCAGGACAAGCCCTTTCCTCAGCGGAGGGGGGCGGAAGGAGCAGATGATGGCTGGTTACCGCTCTGGAGAGTTTTACTTTACTTCCTCTCTAATTGGGCTACCACAGATCAGAATTCTGTGGGACTCAGGGACACCGCTTATTCCAGATCGGAGTTCCCACCCAGGGGTGTGATTGCGTCTGCAGATCCCTGGTTTGTCACAGCCTGGTGGTGCGGCATCTGGCAGGCGGAATCCAGGGATGCTGCTAAATGCCCTACGATGCACGGACCAGCTTCTCGCAGCCAGGAACCATCCAGCACAGAATGGCAGCCGTGCGGAGGCTGGGAAGCTCTGAGGTCACGACCGTAGCTCTGAATCTAGTAAAGCGACAGAACGCAGCAGCAGAGGAAGGGGCCTCGTCCCACTGATGCCAGGGAGCCCATGGTCCTGCACCCCGCCCCAAGGTCCTGCGCCCCGCCCCGCGGACCTGCTCCCCGCAGGGCCCCCCATGCCAGGGGACCGCAGTACTCTCCACCCTGGGGGTCATTCATTCTCCTTGTTTCTATCTGAGTTGAAAACCGCCAAGGTCATTCTACCCGATGGTGTTTTGAAGGAGTTTGGGGGTTCGATCGTAATGGAATGTCACAAGGATCATGATTGATGGAAATGGGAGAGAAACAAGGTTATTTTTCTTCAAGAATGCAGGACACTGGGGAAAACACCCAGAAAGGGATATTTTGCCCCCCCCCCCGAGAAAGATACAGACCCCCACGCCAGGCACTGAGCCGGGGCGGCCGGGGCTCGAGGCGGTGTGTGCACAGGTTGGATGCACAGCGACCCTGCCAGTCGGGGAGTGTCCAGAGGGACGTGCTTGCTTACACATGCTTGGCGTCCTGCCTCGCCCAGAGCTGCACCACCTAAGGTGAACAGGCACAGAATCAGCTTTACATGTTCACACATAGCGAGTGGGCTTTGGACTTCTTAAACTGACCCAGGTTTTTATTTAAAATCACTCAGTTCAGGGGCGCCTGGGTGCCTCAGTTGGTTAAGAGTCCGACTCTTGACTTCAGCTCAGGTCATGATCTCAGGGTTGTGGGATCGAGCCCCAGTTTGGGCTCCGCGCTGAGCAGGGAGTCTGCTTGAGATTCTCTCTCTCTCCCTCCCTCTGCTCCCCTCTAAAATAAATAAATAAATCTTTTCTAGAAAAATAAAATAAAATCACCTGGTTCATAAATCATCATAATTTCATGCAATAAACTCCTGCCTCAGTCATGCTCATCTTATTTGGTGGCAATTTAATCTCTCTAGAATCTCAGACAAAAACCAGAAAGCAAACCAAACATAGCTTCACGTGAATCTATCAGCCAATCTGTGGTCTCTACCTTCTAATACCAAAATTCTGAGTCCTGCCCATCACTCTCATTGCCAACACACTGATCCAGACCACTTCCACCATCCACTACCTGAATTACTCTAACAGCCTCCTAACTGACCCTTTCAGTCTTGCTTTTGCTCCTCTTTGGTATGTCCTCAAAATAGCAATCAGTGCGAGCCTATAAAAATGTGTAACAAAACAAATCCCTTCTCTGCTCAAATTCCAACAGCTCCCTAATTCCTGCAAAGAAAAAGCCATAGTCCTTCAATGGCCCTGAAGACCCATCATGACTTCCTCACTCCACCGCAGGCACATTCCTGCCTCAGGGCCTTTGCACTTGCTGATCCCTCTACCTAGAATCCCGAGGTATCCCTGTGACCCATTCACGCATTGCCTTTCATCTTTACTCAGATGGAAAGAATTTTCATTTTTTGGAGAGAATTTTCCTGGACTCTCTCTAAAATTGCAAGCTTTCTTTTTACCCCTACAGATGCTATCCCTGATCTTTTTTTTTTTTTTTTTTTGCCTGAGCACTTTTCTAATATACTACATGTATTACTCACATATCTCTGTCTGCTCCAGAAGACTCTAAGTCCCATGAGAGCAGAGATTTATAGGTTTTGGTCATTTAAATCACCAGTGCCTAGAATCATGCTGGCCATATTTATAGCAGGCTCTCCATACCTATTTCTTAAATTAATTAATGAGACATAAATAGGAAAATTGTTAACCATGTGGCCTTTACACACATAGTATTTCTAAAAAGCTCAAAATGATTATATGTGTCCCACTTACCAATAGAATAAATATCAGAAATCAGTAAGCACAAAAATTTCTCCCTTACAGTTTATCAAAGAAATGCAAATAAAAGCAATATAATGTTTTACCTGTCAAATTAGCAAGTATTTTGGGAGTATTAAGGAGGGTACTTGTTATGATGAGCACTGGATGCTGTATGTAAGTGATGAATGACTGAATTCTACGCCTGAAACCAATATGGCACTGTATGTTAACTAACTAGAATTTAAATAAAAATTAAAAAAAAACAGATAGTACCCAGCATCAGGATGGATAAGCATTTTTTACGCTATCATTGAGAAAACAATCTTGTAAAACTTTTCTGCAAAACATGTTGACAACATACAGTAACAACCTTAAAAATATTTGGGCATATTAAATTAATCATTTGATTTCAAGAAACCATCTAAAGAAGTAACAAGAAGACTGGACAAAGACACATAAGAAAACCTTTACTGTAACATCATTTATAATATAAAAAAGTCGAGAACATTATTGCTATCCAGTAAGAAAGGAATTGGTTAAATACATTATATTTCAGCCATTTAGTGAGGTGCTCTGGCCAATGAAATCCTGACTAGAAGGTTATTGAGTGAAGCTAGAAATATATTCCAATGAATCACACCAGTGTTTCCTCTGGGTCTTTTAGGAGAAGACCCACTGAATGACCCAGGGTCTCTGAAATTCAGATTCTACAGGGCTGTGTGTTGCACCCCATGGAGCAGGGCGAGCAGACGTCCATCTCCGAGGAGGGGACCACCGGTGTGTTCTCCGCGATAGAGAAGGAACACACACAAGTTCCTCCTGCTGGTGATGGGGTGGACGAAAGCTTCACAATGACACCCTTCCCTCGCTCTGCAGGATGTGCAAGGGACACCGGGGGGGGGGGCATGCAACACTCTGGGGTCCCTCAACTGGAGAGCCACAGAACGAGCTGGACAGGTGCCCAATAATAAAGGAGGTCAACCGTGATAGCACTTGGCAGCTAGTTGATGGCTGCTTGCTGTCATAACCAGTGTTATTTATCTCCGCTTCGATAGCAAGGGGTTACAAAGGGCCGCCAAGTCCATCTTCCTATTTATAGTTTAGAGAACACTTCATTCCTGGAAACTTTCTAGGGACTGGCTTTCCTGTTGGCCAAGAGCAACTTTAAAAGGGATCACTGGCAGCAATTAATGTAAGCGACCATCCACACCTTTGGTCTGCTCCAGAATCCCCAAATGCTATCCTCGGATCAACTCAGGTCTCAGAGGACTATCCCAGGGCTGCCCCTCAAGAAGGACCCTAGCCAGTCCCCCTGCCACCATGCTGGCCCGAGAGCCACGTGTCCCCCCTCTCCTGGGGGAGGACAGCAGCCTCCAGAGCTCCCTCCTGCCTTCCAAGCTTGTGATCCTCCAATCCAGGGCCATGAAGTAACCAGATTTCCAGATTCAATTGTTTTAAGTATAAATAAGTAAGATAATGTCAGCCTGGTGCTGAAGACCCTTCAGTGATGTCCAGCTGTTAGGGAAAGACCCAAGCTCCTTCCACGGTCCTGGGAGGCCCTGCATGATTTGGCACCTGCGTACATCCCTAATCTCATTCTATATGACATCTCCCAGGTTCACTGCCTACAAGCCCCACTGTCCTCTTCCTAATTCCTGAAATCACAGGTTCCCTCCTGGCTCCAGACCTTCACGGGCACAGATGCCCCAGCCGTGAGTGCTTTGCACGCAGTCCTTCTGCTCGTCTTGCAGGACATATCTTAGGAGCTGTAGTTGCATAAAGCAGATTCTTTTAAACTGCAGATTGCAACCCATGGAGTACAACCATTTCCTCTTTATCTCGAAAAGTAGCAGTCTGCAGGGGCCCCTGCGGGACTCAGTTGGTGAAGCGTCGGCCCAGGGTCCTGGGATCGAGCACCACATCGGGCTCCCTGCTCAGCGGGAAGCCTGCTTCTCCCTCTCCCACTCCCCTGCTTGTGTTCCTTCTCTTGCTGTCTCTCTGTCAAATAAATAAAATCTTAAAAAAAAAAAAGCTCCATAAAAACATATTAAAAAAAAAAAAAAAAAGAAGCAGAGCAGAGGTCCAGTGAATGGCCCCAGAGCCTTTTCTCCCCTCTTTGGAGCAGGGCACCTGGAGCCTACGGTGGTCACCACTGACAAATGTCCCACCCTCCCCAAGGATTACGTTTTTGAGAGCAAAAGGGGGAGAAAAGAGGAACAAAAACGGGAGGGGAGTAAAATTTTTCTCCTTGCCACAATGCTAGTGCGAGTTCCTCACCAAATGTATTTATCAGAGATCTGCCATGAGTCAAGCACTATTTTAAAGAATTTTCTCGAAGTATACATGATATAAAATAGAATGCATATGTTTAAAATATATAAGAATTTTTTTAAAGACTTTATTTATTTATTTGACAGAGACAGCGCGAGAGAGGGAACACAAGCAGGGGGAGTGGGAGAGGGAGAAGCAGGCTTCCCGCGGAGCAGGGAGCCCGACACGGGGCTCGATCCCAGGACCCTGGGATCATGACCTGAGCCGAAGGCAGACACTTAACTGACTAAGCCACCCAGGCGTCCCAAATGAGGCCCTTTGAACAGGAACTCATGTGGAAATGACAGAGCCATCAACCGTTGCCTGAGAGGAGAAAGCTGAATATATTGGCAGTCAAATGAGAATAAGCCTTCTGGAGAAAATCCAAGCGCTTCTGTCCAAACGATGCCTAACTGTTCCTTGCGTGAGATGAACGAGCTCAGCCACGGACAATGGGGTGTGTGTCCTGTCTGCGATAACAACTGATGGCCCGTGGCACTAAACACGGTGAAGACCTCCTAATAGAGGTCGCCGTCCTCCCTGCTGGGAGGTAAATGTTCTGCAGGAAAGAGCCAGGACTCCGGCCAGAGGAGTTAATCTGGCCGTTTAGCTCTGGGCTGGCTGAGTGATGGTCAGCAAATCCCCTTCGACCTCTGGGAAGAGGGGATAATGACCCAGGACCTGGAGGTTAAAATTGCTTAGATGGTCTCCATCCCAATCAAAGACAGTCTGAACTCTCAGCCTTTGAACTGCGACTGCTATAGGCAGGGGCAAAACATTTGGACGACAAGGGGAGGCGGGCGGGCCCGGTTGGGGTGCGGTGCCACAGAGAAGCGGCCGAAATGCCGATGCTGGTGCAGGCGTCTGCTTACTCGCGGTCTGACCTTGGCAGGGTATTTAAACTGTGCCTCAGTGTCCACCTCTAGGAGATGGGGTCCCACGAGCACCTGTTCACGAGGGGAGCGATTATCACGATGACCCCTGGAGGGCGCTGTCCTGTCTGCTCAATGCGGCACCTGCTGGGATTCCATTGGTTTTTCCCAGAGGATGATGTGGATCCGTTTTTGCCAGATCTTCGTTTTTTCCCCCAAGATAAACCAACAAGCTCGACTTGAAGTAACATTCCTAAATTCCAATCTTTAAAATTACGCACAAAAATGTACAAAACATTTTGTGGGCCAAAATATCACGTTTGTCCAGCCTACAGGTTGCAATGACATGTTCTGAGGAACAAGGCAAGCACACATCTTTAAGCCTCTAGAGTGACCTCAGTGGCGGTCCCTGTCACTCTCCCGGTCGTGCATTGACTCCCTGTAATGCAGGGCAGTCTGCTCTCCACTCCCCCTTGGTTGTTCTCCCCACGGAATCACCTCCACTTGGCAGCTGGTGAAACACAGGCTCAGAGAGGTTCCGAGATGTGGCCAAGGTCACACAGCCAGGAAGTGGTAGAGCAGGGATTTGAACCCAGGTCTGCGCACACCAGGAACACTGTCCGTAGTTACTCTGCTCTCCTCCCACGCTTTCTCTGGCATATCTACCTCTCCAAACTCCCCTGCCTGGGGACAGATAATGACCAAACACAAACTGGACCAGATGTCTCCCTTCCGGATGGAACAGCCTGGTGCGGGTTTACGAACATCACCCCAGGCAGGAGGGGCTGCTCCTTCTCCCCTCGGCCTCCCTCTGCCTGGAGTGTTTGCAAATGGCCAGAGATGAAGTGGGTCAGAGCCCCAGGCGGCTCACCCTGACAGTGTTCTGCTTAAGCATCGTTGAGGAGAAGCTGCTTCTCCTACAGATGGGCTTGCTTTGGTTTGCGTACATCTATATGCTGTGTTTAGAAATCCCATTCAATTTAAACGTTGCAGCCGGGCTCAAAATATTCCCAAAGGCTGTAAGGGTACAGTTTTCCATCTTCATCAGTATTCCTGCTGCATATTCCCAGGGGGGCATTGGCCACATCAGAGTTTGCTCATCCCGTGGGGGGATACTCAGCGCTCCGAGAATCAAGGACTTTGTACGGTCTCTGTCTCTGTCTCTCTCGTGAGTGGACTCGGGGTCATGGACTGAACCAGGTGGGCTGGAAACTCTGGTTGGTCTCCACGTGCCATGGGCAGCCACAGAGAGGAGTCTCTCCGTCAGCGATCATGCCCAATCCTGGGGGCAGTGGCAGGATGTCTGCCCTAGGACATCTGGAAGGCCACTGGCCAGCATTTGGGCTCATCACTGATGCAACAGGAGGAGGGGAGGCAAAGCTGACTTTGGTTCTGGAGACACTTGGATTCAAACCACGTTTTAGCCGTGGTGTAGTTCGGAAAAGTAATGTTTTGTTGTTGAGTTTGTTGATCTGCTTTTGCTTTGAAGAATTTATCCTATTATAATATTGTCCCTTCTTGGGATTTTTTTTCAAGTTCAAACCATTTGACAGACAACATATGCAGACAATAAAGGAAATAACCAAAGAAAACGAAAGAGTGCACGTGTCCGAGGCAAATCTGACCCACAGTGGCCATGCTTCATTCCCTAAGCTGTGTGTTAGTAACACGGATGCTCGTTTTATTGTTGTTCTCTTACAAGGCATGTCTGTCTGTGGGCATGTATGTATTTCATGTCTCCATCTCTCCTTCTCTGCAGCAACCAGATCATCTGCAGCAGAGAGGTGCACAGATTTGCGGGACCCTCTCTGGGCCCCCTGCACCTTCGCTCCTTGGCAAGTCAGTGGGGCAGCAAAGTCAGGACAAACCTGGGATCTCGGCCGGAGCAGCCTTACCTACGGGGATGCAGCCCACCTCCCTGCCGAGGCGAGCCTGCTTTTGCAGAGCTGCCTCTTCAACGGGAGTTTCGAACAGCCCGCAAGGGAGCCCCAGATGGGAACCCTGATTGGCTATAAAATCGCAGGGAGGCTGCACGGCTCTCCCAGAAAATTAGACTGTGTTCTGTCCCATTAGGTTTCTTACGGCCCGGGCAGCTCATTGCTGAGCAGAGTAACTGGTTCCATCTGCAAGCTGTCCTCCCCCGGAGAGAGACTGGGACCTCGCGATCCCCAGCCATGAATGAGCTGCCTCCTCGGCTAAAGGTAAATGTCTTCCAGAGGCAGAAATGGGGCTGGGAGACCAGGAAAGACAGCCAAGTCGGCCGAGGTCCTTCCAAGTTTTCCTGCTCTCTGTCTGCTCTCAGTTGAAAACCCTACAGCTTCTTTCACCTCATCTTGAATAGATGACTCCCCTCGAGGGTACCAGTGTTTTAAGTATGCTCCTTAATTGTGGGGTAAAACCTACGGTAGATCGCATTTACCAAAAATGTCTGCCACGATGCCGTCCACATTATCTCACTAGGACACTGATGCTCCTGTCATCCTGCCGTGAGGTGCCCGTCTCCTCCCCTTGATCTTGGGCAGACAGGTGGCCTTGGGAGAAGTGACACTCTGTGACCTTTGGGGCCTCATCGCAAAAGGCCCCGTCGATCTGTCAAAGGAAGAGATGTTTGAAGTTCATCAATGTTACTTTGGATCCTTCATCTCTTGTTAAATATGTGAGCATAAATTTGGCACATTTGTACAGAAACGGCAAGCAGAATGCTGGTGCGTTTTTATAGCACATTATCCCTATTCATCTGGCGATCCATTTATAGCCACCCTGGAGGGCGAGGGCTGAAATGACAGCCTTCTGAGAGGGGAAATGCAAAATTTAGGATCTTGTGGTTTGAGGTGAATTTTCTTCTTTTCAAGTGTCTATGCTGCTTGACTTTCCTACCACTAGCATCTTTTACAATAAAAACTGAAGTCGTAACCACAACACCAAGGGATGTTGGCTGATGAAGGCTGACCCACACTCTCCTGCAAGATGCTGCATACCCATCCTTGCACAGGTTCCCGGGGAAGCTCCTGGAAGGAGCTGTCATTGGCTCGCTCTCGGGTGGTGGGCCAGGGGAGAGGGGTCCCTCCTCGGGAGGAGGTGGGTAAGAGTGGGAGAGAGTAAAGGGGGAGACCCAGAAGGGTGTGAGTCATGGGAACCACGGAGGAACATGGCGGAAGAGAAAAGTCACCAGCAGGCTTGAGAATATCAAGTGTCCATCAACCTACAACTGGATGAACATGTGTGCTCTGTCCATACACCTGAGCGTTGTTCAGCCGTGGAAAGGGATGGAGTCCTGCTCCATGCCACACGCAACACGGACACTGCTGAACACATCATGCCAAGTGAGAGAAGCCACCAAAGGACACAGGGTGTCTGTTTCCCTTCCTATGAAATGCCCAGAACAGGCAAGTCATGAGAGACAGAAAATGGATTCTTAGATCCCCACCGTGGCCGGATGGGGGGCGGGCTGGGGAAATGGGGAGGCGGGGAGGCTTCTTTGGGGATGAGGACAATGTTGTAAAACTGAGTGTGGTGATGGTTACACCACTGCGAATATATGAGATACAATGGAATTGTATACATTAGACGGGTAAATTGTATGGCATGCAAATTACATCTTCATGTAGATATATAAATATGCATACAGGTGACACCCTTCACCTGCGGAGACTTAGAGGGGGAAAAATAAATGCAATATAAAATGCCATCTTGAGGGGCGCCTGGGTGGTTCACCCTGTTAAGGGTCTGCCTTTGCCTTAGGTCATGATCCCAGGACCCTGGAATGGAGCCCCGCATCAGGCTCTGTGCTCAATGGGGAGTCTGCTTGTCCCTCTCCCTCTGTGCTCTCTCTCTCTCACTCTCTCTCAAGTAAATAAATAAAATCTTAAAAAAAATAAATAATTTAAAATATCATCTTGAGAGGAGGTAAAACAAAAACCATTAAAAATGCTAAAATCTGGGATGCCTGGGTGGCTTAGTCGGTTAAGCATTTAACTCTTGATTCTGGCTCAGGTCATGATCTCAGGGTCATGAGATTGAGCCCTGCATTGGGCTCTGTGCTCGGCGGGGTGTCTGCTTGAGATTCTCTCTCCCTCTCCCTCTGCCCCTCCCCCCACTTATGCTCTCTCTCTCTCTCAAATAAATAAATAAATCTTTTTTTAAAAAAATGCTAGAATCAGGAGCATGCTATGCAGGAACAAGGGTAGCGAACAGCAGCCCCCTCTGCCCCGGGCAGCCATAGGCTCAGGGTCATGGCCAGACCTCAGGCTTGGAACTCGTGTCTGCTCTGATTGGTTAGTACTCGTGGCTTTTTTCTGTTAAACTTTTGAATATTATTTCTTAAATCTCTCTCTTCCCCCCCCCTTCCTCTCTCTCTCTGTTTGTTTTTCAAACATACAGGCCTAAAATGACAGGATTTATTAATTTTCATGTGCTCACCACAGGCTAAGCATTTTATTAATTATATCTTGTCATCTTCAACGTGCTCTGATGAGATGCTTCTGGTGGGAATTATTTTACCCTTTTATAGATAAAGACACTAACATCATATAATCCTAAGACGTGTTTCTGGATCATAGTGGTAATCAATGGAGAGCTGGGATTTGAACTCAGGGAGTCTGAACATACTGTATTATTATTATGCCTCTAAAGACATGGAAGAATCACCAAATAAACACCTAGCTCCATGTGTCATCTCTGTCCACCAGCAGGGAGGCAGGAGTGGCTTGGGTATTTTCAAGCAGGGATCTCTGAGCTGGATGAGAGGAAGGCAGAAAATTCTGGGAAGAGTCATGTCTCTCTTAGAGGACTTGGTACTCATGACTCTGTCGTGATGAATAACTGGTCTACCTATCGTCAGTGAAGGTGCTTATTTTTTCAAAGAGAAGGTCATTGTCTGAGAACACAGCATCCAGACATCACTGCCCTCGAGGAAGTGTGAAACAGGAACTCAGCACTTCACACTCTGTGTCCCCTTGTCACTCACCACTAATAACACAGACCAAGGCCAAGCTACCCAGCCTCAAGTGTGTGTAGCCACAGGGGCTGCTTTTTAATTGCATCATAGATACTAGACATCCTGGCAGAACCTTTACAAATTTGTCATGTCCCATTCTTGCCAGAGCAACACCCAGAATTCTATTCCTGGCTGACGAACAGCAGTTTTTCTTACGGACTTGTTTATCTGGGTCTGTTTTTCCAATTCACCTTAAGAAACTGCATATCTGTGAAGGTTTTCCTGAAAAGATGCAGGTCAATTGAACCGAATACCTTTCTAGTTTATTCTCCTTCTTCTTTTGCATTTAGCTGACTTCAGTCTGCTCCCTGGGATCAATCATTTTGCATTTATTTATTTTTGAATGGTGCTAGGAAATGAGCTCACATATAAACCCCGTCGGAGTGCCACCATGGCGTACATTGACAAGATACGTGTTGGTGTTCCCGTTTTATCAGAAGGTGCAGATGTGGGCGCTGGCCTGCATGGCACATGCTCGCAGTGTGGCCTCCACTCTGCAGGAACCCTATGCCCACAGTGCTTACAAACGGTGCTGCTCATGCAGAAGCATGAAGGTCGACTTCCCCCAGCTTTATTCTGGAAACTAAGAGCCATACTACAGACTCTCATGCAGTGATAGGCTCAAATAAATACCTACAAATTTACTTTGGGATTCAGACCTACAAAAGATTATGAGGTAAGAGCTAATCAAAGATAACTTTTGAAGATATAAGCACCTATTTCTTGTTCTAATGAACAGGAACTATTCACACTACCTAGTGTAAAGCTTTATTGTTCTTGATCACTGTGAAGGTCTATTAAAACCAATTAGAGTCAGAATCTTTGCTATATGCAGTATGCAATCATCAGTATACTCAGTAACTCTGACCAGCAGGTACTGGAGACTAAGTGGGATCTGTAGAGTAAATAAATGGATGGATGGATGGATGGATGTGTGGGTGGGTGGATGGATGTGTGGATGGTTGGATGGATGGGTGGATGCATGGGTGGTTGGATGGATGGCTGGATGTAAGGGTGGGTGGGTGGATGGGTGGATAGATGGATGGTTGGATGTGTGGGTGGATAGATGGATGGATGTGTGGGTGGTTAGATGGATGGATGGATGGATGGTGGATGGAAAGAGGATGGATGGCTAGCTGGCTGGCTGACTGGATGGATGGATGAATGGATGGCTGAATGGCCGGATGGATGGATGGATGGCTGGCTGGATGTACCGATGGTCTGATCCTTTCATGTGTAAGACGTGAACACAGACCTAGAAACTGAATCTGACTTGCCAAAGGCCCCACCTCTTTCTCACAGATGTGGGCTCCACCTATCAATTCAGACATTTCCTTTCTGAGTGTCTTAGTCTGTTCTGGTTATTATAACAAAATATCACAGACTGGGTGGCCTGAACACCAGAAATGTATTTTTCACAGTTCTGGAGGTGGGAGTCCATGACCAAGGTGCTAACAGACTTCAGGTCCTGGTGAGGCCCACTTCCTGGCTTGCAGAGGGCTGTCTTCTTCCCATGTTCTGACATGGAGGAGAGAGAGAAAGAGAGAGAGAGAGAGAGAGAGCAAGTGAGCTCTGGTGTCTCTTCTTAAAAGGACACTAATTCTATCAGGTTAGGGCCCCCCCCATGACTTCATCTCAATCACCTCCCTATAGACCCCATCTACAAATACCGTCACATTGGGAGTTAGGACTTCAACACATGGATTTGGGAAGAAGGGAACACAATTCAGTCTGTAGTGACTGCAAATTCCATACAAACAAGCAGAATCACAGGTTAAGCCATGTCCATCCTCCCTCTCTTCCGGGAGCACCAGTCAGCATTTTGGGTCAAAGAGGCCCTTCCTCCCATCAAGAACTGCTCTGTGTCCTGCTGCAGTAAATGCTCCCACAGCAGCTGAGCAAATGATGCACCACTCCAGACCTAACCTGTGTCCAGCAAGTCCCTGGCCCCTTGGGTCCCATCCCCTGCAGGTTGCTGAATGGAATGAGTTTCACAAACCCTTTGGAAATAGTGAACAAATTCCAGGGAGCCTCAGCCAAGCCTAAGGCCAGACAGGTAGACACCTGTCCCCTCTGTCTCCAACTCAAGCTCTGGACCAGATCACAATGGGGGGAGGTGGGTTTGGAAAGAGGAATTCACACATAGGCTGCCAACATCAGATGTGTCTCGTGTGCCCCCTAAGAACCAGGAAGCGATATTTGGAGGATGCCGCAAAGAACAGCCTAATATGAATTTAAACAGGAGCCTTTGGAGGGGACGTCAGGAGACAGAAGTCTGAGCTGCCATCACTCCGTCTGAATTGGCAGATCACGGTTCTGACAAATGTGCCCAAAGAGAGTGCCCAGCACCCATCCTGCAGGGGTGGGGGGTGGGAGCGGGGTGCCGCAGTAAACCAAACCATGGGCACTAAACTCCCCTCAACTGTGGCCACTGGCCCTCAGGATGATTCCTCCCCCTTTCTTGTAACTTTATGCCACTCGGTCTTTTTAGACTTGGATCGATTGCCATCTGGACAGCTGTCTTTAGAGTTCTCTCTTCCTTCAGATCCTGTTTCCCAGAGATTTCTCTTCCCATTTGTATGCTTTAATGTGGTCTGCTTACACTACTGTGCTGTTTCTCCCAGAGTGGGCTCAGAAAAAGCTGTCCCTCTACTCCATGCAAGCATGGAGCATTCTCAATTCTTCCCAGATTCTTCCCAGTCTCCACCAGCATCTAAGTGCTATCCTGACTCCCCATTTGACATAAATCCGCATGAGCAAGTTACTGCCACATTCACTCTGAACAGAAGCAAATTAAAAATCCAGGAAGCCCAGACGATCATGTTTGAATTTTCACCCAATGCTTAGTAGCTGACCAATATTAACTTAAGCCGAGGAAACTTAAGACCCCCAAATAAATTCTGCCTCAAAAAAAGAAATAATAAATGCAGGTCCTAGTATAAAAATATACGGATTTTATTAAGAAACATAAATTAGGTAAAGTAAAAGAGTTACCTTATTTTAGCTAAATAATTTTTCAGAAATCTCTCTCAGAAGGCAAGAGATTGGATTGGGAGAGTCAGAGACAATACACCCCATAAATCAGAATATTTGCATTATTTCACTCTCTTGGTGCTCTGTTTTCTCCTAACAAAATTTTTAAATTAGGAGATCATTTTTTTTTTTACATTTGAAACATTTTACAATAGTCAGCCACCTATAAGTGATAGTTTTAGATATATATATTTATTTATTCTACATAAACTTTATACAAATTATATATATTTAGATAAAAGAAATATATATAAATAATATAAAATGTATATTTATATAAAATACAAATATATATTCTATATAAATTATATATAGTTAGATAAAAGAAATATAAATAATATACAATCTATATTTACATGTAAATATAAGTAATACATATAAATAAAAATATATATTATATAATTCTAAAAGGCAGGCTATGAATTCAGGGTTGACTCAAAACTCAATGGGCAATAAGGAGATGAGGGCTTCAGACCATAAATTAGCACCTGCGTGGGATTGAAGAGGCTTGATAGAGCTAGCAGGCAGTAAATTGAAGGGAAGAGTCACGGCTTCTTGAGCAAGATTATAAGTGGGCAGGTCTCGTCTTCTGAAATATACCGAGCCCTCCACATGTGATAAGTTCTCATCCCCCAAGAACTATAAATTTGGGTGAAGAAGAAGATTAAATTTTATTATGTTCCATACAAATCATTTCCAAGTCCTAAAACGGTGCATATAATTAGACCGAATGAATTCTCAGATTCCTTTCTACCAACTGGGGCTATGTGAGAAAATCGAGCTATAAACAGCCGTGGATCCGGGAAGGTAGGTGTGTTAATTGGCATCTTGGCCTGCATTATTAAGCTCTCAATTTTTATAACTATTTTCAAATACTAGTCCTTTCTTTAAAAAAAAAAAATAGGCTCATATTATCATACTTCTTCATCCATTTTTATTACCCGCTCTGTCCAAATCTTAACTCAAATGCAATGTGGTGCAATCAGAAGGTATGCAGATATACGGCATTTTTACATAACCAAATCTCAAAACCAGAGCTAAGTCAATTTGCAGGTATTCTCTACTCAAGATTTATGAACGCAATATTGTGTAAAGTTTAATTAATGATGCAAACAACAACATAATGCTCTGGAGACAGTTAACTCCCACCATCTGCTTGGCACACACACACACACACACACACACACACACACACAAATTAATTTCTTCTCATCATCACAAAGAAAGGTATAGGGAGAATTAAGATAGGTCTTCAGACTTTCTTCTTGGTCCAACATCTATTTAAAGAAATATGCATTTTGGTGATGAGAAGCTATTAAAATAAAGGAACTAACATATTAGTTGCCAAGTATGGATCAAACATTGTGTTGGGCATTCTGCACACTTAGCTCATTTAATGAGCTTTTCCTCCGGCTATATTGGACCCACACGGCGGTCATCTCTCCAGCATCCCCGTGCACCCCATCCTCTTCTATTTATAGCACTATGATGGATTGTATCATTAGCGTCCACTTTTACACCTGCCATCATGGGACAGTGCCAATTCATTCCACTAAAAGGCCTCGTTGATTTGGAATTTAACCACGAGCCTTGCTTTGGCCAAAACAAAGAGACAGAAGTGTTGGTGATCCACATCTGAGCCCCAGAGTTCTCAGGACATCCACCCTTGTTTCTATCATGTATTGCCTCGTTTAAAAAAAAAAGGCAGTGGGCATTCTCATTGCTCTGCTGGCCCTCTGTGGGTCTCTGCCATCGCTTTGAGAAGAGCATGGCTGGGCTAGCCTGCTCGCGTCAGGGGCACTAGGAGGGACACATGTGAAGGAGAACATCTCCAGCAGGACTTCAACCTCCTCATGGATGTTGGAGGGAAAATAAATGAGTAATTTTAATATATTTTTTTCATTTGAAATAATCACAAAATTATATAACAGTATAGTGTAAGAAATGTTTTCCCTGAACTAAATGAGAACAAATTGTCAATCCCTTTACACGTTCTGCATGGAGCACTGGGTGTTATGCACAAACAATGAATCATGGAACACTATATCTAAAACTAATGATGTAATGTATGGGGATTAACATAACAATAAAAAATAAAATAAATAAAATAAAAAAATTGTCAATCCCTTTAAATTAATTAATTTATTTACTATTTAATTAAATTAATTGCTGATCCCTTTAAGTTAATTGTGTATCTCCTATAGCAAGAACAAAACTACCAAACCTTCCACACAACCATCAAAATCAGGAAATTCACATTGATACATTGCTAATATTTATTTATTTTGATACATTATTAATATTTAAAAATCAAACCTCATTCAACTTTTTCCAAATGTCATAAGCATGTGCTTACAGCAAAGGATCCAATCCTGCATTATGGTCTACTGACAGGAACCATCTGAACCTTCTCTTTCTTTCTTTTATTTTTTTTTAAGATTTTATTTATTTGAGAGAGGAAGAGAGAGAGCGTGCGAGAGAGCATGAGCAGGGGGGAGGAGAGGGAGAAGGAGAGGGAGAGGCAGGTTCCCTGCTGAGCAGGGAGCCCGATGCAGGGCTTGTCCCAGGACCCTGAGATCATGACCTGAGCTGAAGGCAGACGCTTAACCCCCTGAGCCCCCCAGGTGCCCTGAACCTACTCTTTCTACTGGAATTGCTACGCTGTAGAGGGTAAACGCCCACAGGCTGACGGCTGTGTCTGCCAGCACATGGGGAAAACCTCCACACATGTTGCCAGAGAATAACAGAGCTGTAAAAAAATTACTCATTTATTATCCCTCCAACATCCCTCAGGTGGCTGAGCCCCCGCTGGAGATGCATCCTTCACACGCATTTCTCTGAGTGCCCCTGACCCCAGCAGGCTAGCGTAACCGCCCTCCTCGAGCATCTGGACCCAAAGACGCCCCGAGGAGCTCAGCCAGTGGCCACGAGGCATGACTCCAGCTTCTCCCTGGAACCCCGAGCAGTCACCTGGAAGGAAAGAAGGCGTTCTTTTCTCTTTTAGTCGGGGAGTCTGAATTTTGCTGCTTGGGGCTTTATCAAAGAACCATTCTCTATCTATCCCTACTGTGCCTACCCACGTACTCAGCAGGAAATGTTTACAACGGTTTATCATTTGGAATATGAACCCTAGCTCAGTCACTTCCTCGCTCTCAGCCTATGTAACTCCATCTTTCAGTGCCTCAGTTTACTCATCATACAACGGGTACTGGAAACCCTGAATGGCCACACACAGTGCCCAATCCACCATAAATGTTCCATGATGTCTCATATATATGGAACACCATAAGGCTTCTATATAGTTACCAATATTATTATTGCTAGCATTCCTCAGGTAGTCTAAGAAAACCACAAGCCCCTGGAGACCCCATGCAGAGGGGATGGGGAAAAAAAAAAGGGAGATCCACCTGCCAAATATTCTGATATTTACTGTAAATTAAAAATGATCCAATCAGACATTTCTAGAAAAAAAAGTCTAAACCTGAACTTTAATTATCTACAAAGACAGTCTCCTGTGACCTACTCATCCCATGCTGCTAGAGGGGGTTTTCTGATTAACTCCGTTTTCCATTAGAACACAAGTATTAATCTGCTGAGGGAACGTGAACCTAGTCACTTAATACTTCTGATGCACACAACAGAAATAAATTGGTGTGAATGTGTTAGATAATATTCCCTTCAGTTACTCCATAAAAATATTACTTTTTTAAAAGTTAAATTAATTAGGCTTATTTAATTTTTGTTGCATTTTAATAAGTTCATTTATAAGAAAATAAACTCAGGCTTAAGAAGACAGGATATTTCACGGATTGAAGTAAGAAAAACAAAAGGCTTCCAAATTGGAATCCATGGTCAGGCAAAATTCAGCAAGTTATATTAAATTAAATCCAGAAATGTATTATTATTTTTAATTGCTTGGGATTTTGATTAATCACCCTCTTTAGGACACAGATTAGTGATTCGCATACCAAGGCTTCCAAAACTCCTAAACACTGCCTCAATTCATCACTTGCCTGTTTTTTTTCCACTTTCAATGATGATTTATCAGCCCTCGATCAGAATAAAAGATTATAGGTGTTCCCTAACATCCCCCTCCGCACGGAGGAGAGGGGGTTCATCATCTCACCAAGCCTGCATCTCTCCTGCCTGTGTCGACTGGGGTTTTGTTTCATCTGAGCTCAGCAGAGAACAAGGAGGTGGGGGAGTGTCCTGATGTCACAGCATGGCACTCCAGACCTCGTCATGTAGTAGCCTAATTCCTTCCATCTATAGAGTGCTTAGCATAGCGGAAAGACTTTCTCTTTAGAGAGCTGAAGCTGGCTTGTCCATGAGATGGCAGTCTACAGTAGTGATCTCAATTCCTTGTCAGCTCATTCTGCAACTGGGGACATGCTGAGAAGAGCTAAAAATTCTCTGCGTTATTGACCCAACCCATGGCCAGTCTGTAAACCTCAACCATAGCCACACCGCAGTCGGGCGTAATAGATGGGGATAATATTGCTTTGTTTAATCAGCAAGTATTTATTGAGCACCAACAATATGCCAAGCACTTATCCAGACACTGATGATACCAGAGAGGAAAATGAGGTCCCTAAGATCATGGAGCTTATTATTTATTTTTAGAGAGAGAAACAGGCAGCTAATCAAATAAATACGTAACATGTCTTTGGTAACAAATGGGAAGGGAGCCGCAAAAAGAAGAAGGGGATAAAGAGTGAAGACTACGATTGTTATTTTAAACAGGGTGGTCGCAGAATGCTTTGTTGAAAAGGCACCAATTGAAGTGACAATTGAGAATGATGGCGACAAGACGAAGACAATGACATTGGTGATGACCACAGTGTCCTCTGCTGGGGCTATGTTCAGCAGTTGGCATGCATCATCTCTTACTTACAACCCTGCGAGATGCTGCTACGGACTCCTATTTTAAGGGGAACACAAAGTTGAATTATCTTTTTCAAGGTCACCCCACTAGTACCTAGCTGTTCTGTTGCCACTGAAGCATTTTGATTCGTGGACCAAAGAAGGAACGCATCCACCAGCACCAGGTATGGAGTGACGGCAGCCAAACGCTATGGCGCAGTGCACAGAGTGGAAGAGGGCATAGTCACTGATGGATGTATTTCTAGATGCCAGGTAGACCCTCCCATCGCTTCCTGTTTCCCATCGGAGGTATTGCTTTACCTGATCAGTGTCTGCCTTGTTCTAATCTTCCTCAGTGTCAATCTTATCAACACTGTCTAGAAATGCGGGAGCAATTCACGGTCATACCTCGCTGCAAATACTAGATGAATGACAACATTTCACTTGGATGTTTTCTAGGACATGCTGGTGACCTGGAGTGCATCTACATACAGGCATCCATGAGGTTTGTCCCTCTATGCTTTCCTATCAACTGGCTGGTCACACCGGGAAGCTAGCAAGAAAGGGGGGGATACACCAGACTGAGAATGGTGGAAATAAATTCCAAGAATCCGGGGAGGGACCGAAAACACATTAATTAGTTAGACACATTCAGCGAATGACAAGATACCTTGAATGAAAGGTAAAGCTCAATTAAATAAAATCCAGCCAGTGATGGTAAAGAACCTCAATACCACACGTGGGTGACCACGTAGAAGTGGAAAGAGCAGAAATCACTGAAATTTATGGCTGAAGAGATTTTAAGAAATCAGTAAGTTTCCACCTCAGGGAATTCTGCCTTTCTGTCTGCCTGCTATGTTCTTACTCCAAAACTTCTATAGCTGACTCCTCGTTATTCAAATTGCTACTCAAATGTTACCATTCTCAGAGACGTTTTCCCTGACTTTCCTCCTAAAGCCACCCCCCCCAACCTTCCTCCAGTCTACTTCAATTACATTACCTGATTGTTTGGCATCATCAAATTGTCCTTAGCTTCATTACTCGTTTATTTATTCATCTATGTGTCTGTTGCTTTTTCTGCTAGAATATAAAGTCCTGGAAATTAGAAACCTCACCTACCCACATGAGCCGCTGTTTTCCTAATAATGAGCACAGTGCTCAGCACACAGTAGTTACTCAATAAATGAATGGCCCACTTATTTTACAAGTGAACAAGCTGGAGAAATGCAAAGTGAAATAACTCTAAGGCAAGGCCATGGAGATTCCCAGGGGCAGAGTTAGGTCTTAAATTTAAGACTCTTGGCTGTTGGTGGGTTCTGCTTTTCAGACTCCTGGTGAAAAAAGTCCTACTCTACGGATGTTTAAAAGGTGGATAACAAACTGAATGCTGATGTTTTATAGACACACACGGGCATACTTATTTCTTGGTTTCTTTTGTTTGCTCAGGCAAGCTTTGTCACCTGGATGCTTCAGCCCTGAGACTTCCCCACCACACAGAGACTTCACCTGCAGAAGAAAATCTGGACATGTTTTCCTTCCACAGATGACATTAACAATTTAGAGAATGATTTAAACATAAAGGCATCTCACAGAAATGCCAATAAGACTTAGCACGTCTCATTAATGAGATACACAAACTTGGAAATTACCATGATTCTATTTCCCAGTGAAACTATCGTAATTAAGTCCAAGCGTGTCTGTGTTATTTAGGAAAATAAGTAATTACGCTATGCCCTTGAGACGTATCACTAATTGGGTGCATTGAGCTAACACTCTCACGGTCTTGCCTGGAACTGAATTTGATCATCTGATGTCCAGGACCGTGCTCAGGGCAATTGACTGCTTCCAAGAACTTAGCAGTGCTCGAGCAACACTGCCGATGAACTGCAGGTCACACAGCAAACTGACAACTGATGTATTCCCCAATTGTCCCTGATTATGAAAGGCACGATGCTTTTTAACTCAACAGTGACTGAATGAACAGCGACATACCAGCCTGTGAGGAACACGGCATGTGTTCCAAGTGGCATGGGTCCAACAGTGCAGATCTCGCTGCATAAGGGTATTATAAAGAGCCCAAATCTCAAAGATGCATTACTATCACAAAATATGGTATCTGAGCCTAAAAGATCATTGGACTCCAATATTTAAAGCAGACACGGGACACACAAGGGAAGTCAAATCTAGGTCCTTACCCAAGCAGTACCTCAAAGATGAATAAGCCTAGAGATCTAACGTGTGGCATGATGACTGTACGTGGTAATACTGCATTGAATACGGGACGTTTTCTAAGAGAGTAGGTTGCTGACGGTCTCAGCATACGCACAAAACTGATAACCGGATCAGGAGATGTGTCCATTAGCTTGACTGTAATCATTTCACTACATATATAATATATATAATGTATATATATGATCATGTTGTACACCTTAAATATATATAATTTTTTATTAAAAAAAAAAGATGCAAGTGACCTGACCAAGGGTCTAGAAGACAGTTGCCCTGCTGGACCAGTCAAAGAAAATTGTAGGAGCAAACCTAATACCACCAGCTCTGCTCTCCCTTCTGTCCAAGGCTTTCTGATGTCTCGTGTCGTGTCCCAGCAGAAATGATCTCCGGAGGCAGAAGGAGCTCGCTTTCTTTCTGGTTAATATGACTTCCCATTAACATTAGGACATTTCAATGAACGGGTATTATGAGTGTTTATCTGTGACCAGAGGGGAAAGAGACAAACAGCCTTACATTCACTATCCCTGCTAATTATATCCCTCCAGAAATTTTAGGTAGTTCGTGACTAAAATTCTTCTTTCCAATAAGAAATAGTTGAGATTTCAACTGGGTGTTTCTCCTATTAATGATCCTACGAGTGCACAGTTATGGGTTCCCAAGACCAGATAATCACAATTACATAAAGAGAAGATTATTAGAAATGTGAAACATACTCACATGGAAGAAAGCGCTATGGATAAACAATCAGGAGAGTCCTCGTCTTTTATTTTTTTATTTTTTTATTTTTGGTTAAAAAATTTATATTTAGATTTAGCTAGCTGGACTCAGTTTAGATGATTCCAATTTTGTTGGCAACATCCAAAGCATCATAGTCAGGAGCCAGTTGAACATATGCCTTCTTCTCTCCATCAGGCCTGATCAAGGTGTTGACCTTGGTCACGTCAATGTCGTAGAGCTTCTTCACAGCCTGTTTGATCTGGTGCTTATTGGCCTTGACATCCACAATGAACACAAGTGTGTTGTTGTCTTCTATTTTCTTCATGGCTGACTCAGTAGTCAGGGGGAACTTGATGATGGCATAGTGATCAAGCTTGTTTCTCCGGGGGCGCTCTTTCGAGGATATTTGGGCTGCCTCCGCAGACGCAGTGTCTTGGATTGTCGAAATGTAGGTGACGTGCGGATCTTCTTTTTTTTGTGACTGTGGACGCCTTTCAGCACCGCTTTCTTGGCCTTCAAAGCCTTTGCTTTGGCTTCAGCTTTGGGAGGGGCAGGGGCTTCCTTCTTAGTCTTCGGCGCCATCTTTGTAAAAGGGATTTGGGAAGAGTCCTCGCCTTTTAAAAAGTGAGAGGAAACAAGAGTCCTGAGATGCTCATCATGTTAGAAACACATCCTATTCCCATCTATTCTTACAGTGGTAGTATCGATGAGCAAACATAGCAACTCAGACTGTAAGTGTCATGAATATTGGCAGATTATGAATACATTAAGAATACATTTAAAGAGTATTCTTCCACTGATGAAAACCCACTTGTTACCCAAGTAAGATGTGAGTTGAAGGGGCACCTGGGTGGCTCAGTCAGTTGAGCATCAGCCTTCAGCTCAGGTCATGATCTCAGGGTCCTGGGATTGAGTCCTGCAGCAGGCTCCCTGCTCAGTGGGGAGTCAGCTTCTCCCTCTCCCTCTCCTCCCCTGTTTGTGCTCTCTCTCTCAAAATAAATAAATAAAATCTTAAAAGAAAAAAAAAGATGTGAGTTGAATATTCTGGGTCAGTATAGGTTTGGAAGAGCTATCAAATGGACACCTTATTTAATTCAATTACTTTCTGCCATACTCAATATATAAGAGCTAAATTCTTACCTTACTCTCTTTAAGGCAGGAGGAGCACGACACTTCTGAGATCAAGGTTTAAAATTTCAATCACCATGGTGGGGGCAATTAGCTTTATAGAGGAAAAACCCAATTCTGAAACATAAATTCTACTCCTAACCTTGACTAGTTAGTTAAAAAATAAGGAGCATTGGGTCTTGGTCAAGAAGATGCAGACAGCTCCACAAAGAATCACCACCACAATGGGATGCCCGGTTTGAATGATACAAGCTGTTGATGGTGAGCTTGTTATTCACGCCTTTCACGCAAAGAAAGCAGGACTGTACTGGCGGTAATCATATTCAGGAAGTTCTCCAGAGTTGTGTAACTTTGTTTATATATAGAACATTTACATATATATACATATATCTTCAAAATAAAACAGAAAAAGTGTATGTGTATAAAATATGTATGTAAAATATAAATATATATAAAATATTTTATACATATACATGCTTTCTGTCTTATTTTTGATACTTGCTATCGCCATGTGTTCAAATTTACTAGTATCCATTTTGCCACTAACGCCATCCAGTGTATTTTCCATCCAGGTCATTATCGCTTTCATTCTTAGAAGTTTGAGACTTTTTATATCTTCCAAGTCATTAGTGACATGGACTTAAATCATACACCAATGAAACTACAGAATATGATGAGATAATATGTGAACTATCTCTAAAACGTTTTGTATATATAGTGAAAGGTCAAACAATTGAAGAGAAGTAGAGCTCCAGGCAGGTGTGTCAGTTAGCTACTGCTGAATAACAAATCACCCCAGCAGGTGGCATAAATAATGAGCGTCTCTTGTAACACTTGCAGGTCTGTGCATCCGCTAGAGCAGCTCTTGAGACTGCAGGCCTGTGTGCCTGTGGGTCAGCTGGAAATGCACACACACCTAGACCCAGTCATGCATCCCTAGGTAAACCCAAGTGTACACAGGAAACACGTACAACAACGTTCATTTAAGGAAAAACTCCACTGCCAAGCTATCTGGATGTATCTGTCTCCCATGCAAGGAATCTGTTGGCTGACTTCCATTTCTCTTGGCTTGGCATTAGCTGTTAGAACACTTTCAGATCCCAGGGTCCTGGGATCAAGTCCCCCATCCGGCTCCCTGCTCAGTGGGGAGTCCACGTCTCCCTCTCCATCTGCCCCTCCCCCTTGCTCATGCTCTCTCTTTCTCTCTCGCTCTAATAAATAAATAAAATCTTTAAAAAAAGAACACTTTCAGATTTGCTTATTTGTCTAATGTCTTTTGTCCTTTATAATCATGTGGTTTTCATCTTCATTTACTCACATTTCCTCACAATGAGTGTTCATTAAAACATTTTAAATTAAGACTTTTTCTGCCTTTCTAACCTAATGCATTGGGTTTTTGCATTTAACAGCTTTTAAAATTCTTATCACAGTATTTCAGGCAGTTTGTGTGTTACATTCTATTAAAACGATTCTACCCAAGGTTGTCACAATTCAGAGATTACAGCTTCTGCAGGATTTTTTTTAAGGAATATATTCATATATTCACTTTGTCAGCCATCAGACACATCCCATGAGCCTGCATTTAACATCTCATTTGATAGCATAATTCGACAAAAGGGATAAAAGAAGCAATATTTATTAATATTGTGGAATGGGTTTTACAGGGGTATTAGATAGGCACACACTGTCATCCCAAAGCAAACATTTCTGCATTTCTAGCACTGCCAGCAAGACAAAGAGGAAAAGGGTAGAAAGGCAGGAAAGGAGAAAGAGGCGGGACGTGTGAGAACTTCTCCTAATGACGTAACTCTGGTTACATAATGCCTTTTTTTCTCATGCAATCTTTCCAATCTCTTCTAAAAAAGAATGCAAAATGCATTCTCACAAATGTGACAAACACCATCTGTGTTGTTCTTTGGGTTTGAAAACATCACTACTTGATCAAATAGTTTAAGAAAATATATGCCCTATGCAAAATCCACAGATATTACTATTATGTACCCAGACAGTATTTCCTGAGGGCGCAGAGGTGGAAAATCCCATGTGGACTCCTCAGGCACAACATCTGGATTTGAAAGACTATCCAGATAGTCTGGACAGCTTGGCCCCTCTTGTTTCTGCCCCCACCCCCAGCATCCATTCCCCAGAACATCTCCCATCCTCTAAGCCACATCGTTCAGGTGGGCTGGCCACAGTGACTGGTTCTGGTGGGCCCATGATCCAGGCTGGGCCAAACAGAGCCAGTGGACCTGACAGGGAAGAGTGGCATCCTCCCTGAAGTGACCACACCAGCAGGATGGACACTGGGAGATGCTGGTGGCTGACCTGCCACCAGGAGGGAAGATCCTGCTAGAGATGCTGCCAAGCCAGAGGAAAGACAGGGGACAGGTCGTTAAGGATGCCAACTATGAATCCTAAAAATGTCAAATATGCACCTTACCAAACTCCTCTGAACCCAGGACCTACTGTGGATCAGTGGGATCTGAGGGGAAGACCAGTGCAGGGTTTGTGGAAATGTGCTTTTCCCTGGTAAAGAGACAGACCTGTGAAGAGTCTTCTCTCTTCCTGCCTTTGGATGAGCAGGGTGAGTCTGTGATATCTGGAAGAGCTGTAGCTATCTTGGGATCACGAGGACACACGTGGGTGAGGGGCAGCCAGTGTCCTGGGTGTCATGGAGTGGAAAACCACAAACGTTTGGATGACCCTGCTGGGCCACTGGATTATCAAACCAAGGAACCATCCACCTTTGAAATTCTTGTTGTGAAGTAGAATTAAGTCCTCTCATTTCAGCCACTTTTGGGTTGCATTCTACTAATGGCCACTGACACTATCCTGAATAATAAACAGATCTCATGCCTTCTCCATGTTTTTGCAACTGAGGCTTAAGAGATGTTCATCAGGTATGTGCAGGGTCCTCAAAGCCCATGGTCCAACAAGGTCGCCTAATGAAACCCTTTCTCAGGGGTTGTGATGGAGTGTTGGGTCTGAAAATGAGAATGTTGAGTTTGGAATCACCCAGGTTCTTGAATATCTTGACCAATGTCGATCTACTTAGTTTTGTCCACTCAACCGCAGTCACTTACTCACTGGAAGGGATCTTCTAAGGCAGACAGGACACTGTCCCAGACGAGATTTGCTAGGGTTGGCAAGAACAAAGCCTTGACGTCACAATTCCACTGATGTGCCAGCCAATACCTCCCACACTCACACTCACTAATTCTCTCATTAAACAAGTACTCCCCAGCACCTACTTTGCGCTTCCCACCGTAGAACCCTAATCCTTTAAGGATCGAAGAAGAACAAGAGAATTTAGACGCTGTCACAACTACCCAGCAATAAAGCCCCTATAGAAGATACGAAATGAAAAGTGGGACTGTGTTTCAGTAAAACGTCATTTGCAAAACAGAAGATGGGCCAGATTTGGCCCACACCTGTAGTTTTCTGACTCCTGATCTAAGGAAAAGGAGGTTTCTGCACCTTTTACATGAAGGCTCCCCGGAAGATGTGGTGGTGGTGAGGAAACTCTCTGTTGATGGTGAGCCCTTGGTTCTCTATCACTAAAGCAGAAAGGAAGAGGGGCTGCCTGGCTCACTTGGTGGAGCACGTGACTCTTGATCTCAGGGTCATGAATTCAAGCCCCACGTTGGGCATGGAGCCTACTTAAAAAGAAAAAAGCAGAAAGGAAGAAAAAGACAAAGACAAAATCATTCATGGAACCCTTGGAAACCGAGTTAGGTCAACAAGCAGTTTACAAATGAGCTGTATAAATTCTGAACTTCATTTCGTTTGAAATGTCACATTCCTTCTGGGAACTGCCAACAAATTACTGTATAAGATCCATATATAATTATCTCTGTGGAAAGTTGGCAAGTCACAAATGAGTTTAAGGTGTTATTTGCTTGATGATAATTTGTGGTGTATTTACATGGACTTTTATTTCCTCTTCTCCCACTCAGACTTTGCGTTTTCTGAGCAGCCATGACTCAGGGCTCACACGGGACCGTTATGTTCTCACGTCTTCATCCCCATGGTTGGAGAAATCAGGCTGAGGAATCTGTATCTCTGCCCAACTTGGGCCCCTCAGCCCTGGGCTGTGGATGCAGGATCCATGAACACCCAATTACAAGAAAAGCTTTCAGAAAGATTGGCTACCTCCCCCCAAGGAATTCATTCCCAGACTCTCATGGAGAGCTTCAAAAATTGAAAACGTGCTCTGAAAATGAACCACAAAGCCGAGGAGACCAAGAACTCAGGAGCCACCTGAGACATCTATAGAGGGCCTCAAACCACAGGAAGGTGGGAAGCCCATCCCATAGCTGGGGGCTGCTCACATGCTGTGTAGTGGAGGGGACAACTCTCCCAGGGGACACTTTCTCCCGTGCTGCCGTCTTGGAGCAAGGAGACCATGCCCAGTTTAACGGTTTCCCCAGAAGTCCTGCCCAAGAACCCCTCCTCGCATCTCAGACCTTGCCATGGGGCCACCGTCTCCTGGCAAATGTGGCTTTTCAGCTGGGCACATCAGCAGGGGGAACACAATCAGGGGTCCATAAGCAAGGAATAAAATTTAAAAGACTGATAATACAAAGGGTTGGTGAAGATGAGGACCAAGCTGACCTCTCGAAGATCATTAGCAGGAATGTAAAAAACAGTATGACCACTTGAGAAAAAGCTTGGTAGCTACTTCAAAGCTTAAACCTATACTTACCACATGACCCAGCAATTACGCTCTTAGCAAAGAGACTTGCACGTGAATGTTGGTAGCAGTTTTGTTCACAAGAGTAAAAGCCTGGAAACAATCCCAGTGTCGATCAACATGTAGAGCATAAACAAGCGGAGGGATATATATCACCATCAATAAAATACTGTTCAACCATAGAAAGGAGTAAACTAGAGTCACATAGCAACGTGCATGAATCTCATATGCATTTGCAGACTGAAAGAAGCCAGACACATCATACTGCATGAAAATACTGATATGATGTTCTAGAAAGGACAAATCTAGTTTGCAGTGACAAAAAGAAAACCAGAATTTGCCTGGGCACAGAGTTTCTGCATGTATGGACTATGAAGGAAAAAGAAGGAATTTTTGGGGTGATGGAATATTCTAGATCTTTTTTTGTTTTTGGAGTGTTCTATATCTTCATTGTGATGATAGTTCCATAGGTATGTGTATTTGTCTAAATGACTCAAACTATACATTGAATATGGGTGTGCTTTACTGCATATAAGTTATTCCTCCAAAAAGCAAAAATTTTTAAAAAATCCAAACATTTGATAAGCAAAGTACAGAGCACATAAATCCATCCCAAGTACGACCATCCATCATTACCTATAGCACTTCCGCCGTCAACTAATCCAACCACTGTCTTCTGCTGGATAGACATAGAGCCCTCAACCGACTGCCCTACTTCTCATCTTGGAACTTTAGTGCTTAATCTCTGCTAGCAGCCAGAGCAAACCTTAGAAAGAATGAAATAAGTCATGTCATTCCTTGGCTTCAAACCCTCCAAACACTTCCTCTAGGCTAGAATAAAATTTGAGGGTTTTTTTCTGGGTATATCCAACAAGATTATGTTCAGCGGTGAATCACAGAAGGACCCCACAGTGCAGAGCCTTAAATCAGAAAAAAATTTATTTCTCCCTCACAACAGTGAAATCTAGAGGCTATCAGCCCAGGGTTAGCATCGGAGACCCAGATACTGCTCTCTTCTTGCTCCACTATGTGAAGCTTCCATTCCTGAGGTCACATCATGGTCCAAGATAGATGCTGGGACTCCAGCCATTACACCCCTGTTCCAGCCACCAGACAATAGGAAGGCACACCTCCTTCCATTAAAAACACATGGAAGAAATTTCAGGCCCCACAACCCCCGACATATAAGTCACCCATAGGGTCCTACCTATCTGACACTAAGAAATTAGAAAATGTGGTCATTACTATGCTGCCTAAGAGTAGGGAGCGGGACAGGGGCTTGATCTCACAACCCTGAGATCCTGACCTGAGCCGAGATCAAGACTCAATGGCTTAACCAACTGAGTCACCCAGACGCCCCAGGAAGTGATTCTCATGATGTGCTCTTGGCTTTCAGAAGTCAGCCCATCCTGGGACAGGGAAACCTGCAGCACCCAGCGAGGGGGCAGGAGGAGCAGACCCTGCACGCCTGCAGAGTAGGGTTAGCTACCAGGACCCCAGCGCTGGACCGCAGCGAGCGCAGCATACTCCCTTACACTTGACCGGACCCTGAGACTCCTCCGGAGCCTGTGTCCTGCAGGAAGGGCTCCCTATGCCGACAACTCCCAGCACCCAGAGGCTGAACCTCCCCTCCATCCTCCCCACCACCAGCCCTGCCTTGGCCAAATCCATGCGGCCACCTGATACCACGTGCGCAGAATAAAAATAGCAAGGTAATACCAGCCCCCGCCGATCTCCTCTGGAATGTTCTAGGCGCTGTGCTATGGGCGCATTAAATTCCCTCCACTCCAAGAGTCTGTGCATTTCTGTGCTCAGCAGAACTGGGCTTCCCTCAGACGCCGGGCCCTATGAACCCCACAATCTCCACCAGCAACCCGAAATTGCTTTGAAATCCATCTCAGGTGCCCGCGGGGAGATCCTAGATTTCTGGCCAGATACAAGCGCTGTGGGGGTGACTTGCTCCGTGGGCCAAGACTGGTTCTTGGGACCCCTTGGTTGGGGAGAAGGGAGCGTAAAAACCTGGGTTTCCTCGTCCTGCATTGCCAGCACCACAGTTCCAGGAGAGGGCAGGTGGACCCCCAGTTGTGGACGATTCTCCCCATCGTCTGTCCTCACAGATGGACGGAGCTGGGGGCAGGGCAGGGACCGCAATTTTAGGGTCAGCAGTAGTGCACCTTGACCTGGGGGTAGGAAGCTAGGGGACAATCAACGGAACTTTCCCCTTGATCCCGCCCCCTTCCCAACTCTGGGGCAGCGCCTGGGAGCCTCAGGACCAGCCAAGCTCGCTCCGAGAGCCCCAGCGCTCACATCGAGGCTGGACGAGCCCCGCACAGGCGCTCCCGGGGCCGCCAGCCCTCCCGGCCCGTCGCCAAACCCCAGGTCAGGCTCCCTACTCCTCGAAACACCCGGAGATCCGGGGCAATTTCCCGGGCCCGAGCACCTGAACGACAGCCACCCGCTCCCGCCTCACCTCGACCCGGCGACGCCCTAGGAGCGCACCCTGCGTCCCTAGTGTCCGCGCCCGGTCCCTGCCGGTCCTCCCCGAGGTGGCTCCGGATCCACCCCGGCTCGCGCTCCGCTAGGACTACCTCCAGCGCCTCGGTCCCCGGGCATCGGATCTGGCCGCCGGGCCCCCGGCCGGGTTCCAGGCGGACCCAGCCACCTGAGCTCCGCCGCCAGGCCCGTCCCACCCCAGTTCCGGCCCTGGTCCTGCCCCCAACCCAGGCTCGTCTGGCCCACCTGAGCTCAGCTCCCCGCCCCTGTTCACCTTAAGCCCCTCCCCGGCCCCGCCCCCGTCCCACCCAGCCCACCTGAGATCTGCTCCTGGCCCGCCTCCGGCCCAGGCCCACTCCACCAGCCGCTCCTCGCCCCCACCACCTCATGACAAAACCCCACTCCTTGGGTGCCCTTTCCTTTCCAGAACCGCCCCCTCCCCAGTTGGCCCCCTTCCTTTGCCAACGGCCTGGGCCCGCCGCCCACGGCCCGCCACGCCACCCGCTTGGGGGGTGAGCTCCGGGAGCCGGAGAACTCGCAGGGTGGAGCATCCTTCCAGGGTGCAGGAGGAAGAAGACGAGGAGGGGAGGATGCAGCACCTCCCGAGGGATCCGGTCCTTGGCCTGGGATTCTATGTGGCAACTCCTTTCCTCCTGCACTGCGTTGCAGCCCTGGAAGATTCGGCCCAGACGTCCAGTGACCGAGACGGAAATGACCCCTCCATCATCTGCCTTTCAGTTCAGAGAGGCTGTCCGGTACCCCTGTGCCCACAAGAGCTTAGTGCCCGAAGCTTCCGGTCCTCAGGAGCACATGCGTCTTTCTAAGACCTCCACTGACCAGGCATCTTTTACTTGTTCTGTCCAATCAGCACGGTGTCACTGACGTAATGCATGACGGTGGGCTCGGTCGGGATGACCCTGCAGGTCAGCTGTCGGTGGGCTGCACTTCCACAATGAGAAGGAATTAGTCCAGTTCTGAGACCACACTGTAAATTAATATTGTTGTAGGGGATAAAGCCGGCAGCCCCAAGATGGGCCACTTGGGCGTAAAGACTGTTTTGCGTTAAAAGCAACGAAAACTAAGCAGATTGAAGAAAAAGCTCCTTTAGCTCCCCCCTCAAATGCCTGCCTGCACCAGGAAGAGAGCTATTAACAGATTCCTCTTTACAAAAACTTACCTGCTTGCAATGCTACCCTTGTTTTCCAAATATCTCCTCTTGCCTTCCTGCTAATAGTCTGCCTTCCTTTTGTATCCCCAGGCCCTACCCCTCTGGTTAGCTCAGTTTAGCTTCCTGTTGCCTCTGGAGTTTCAAGTCTCTGGCTTCCCATACAAATGAAACTAAATTTGATTTTCTCCCATTCATCTGTCTCATGTCCATTTGATTCTTAGCCCATCTAGAAGGACTTTGAAGGGCAGAGAATATTCGTCCTCCCCAACATTGTCCATCTACAAGCATGCAAGGATTTGCATGTTGCATGTGTGTGTACATGTCTGTCCATGTACACACATGTGTGTGTTCTGAGTTGCCAAGCAAATTCTATTTAATAGTGTGGGTTGCAGTAAAAAATGTGATGCCAAACGTTTAGGGTGTATACATAGCAGTAGAATTCCTATGTTCCTGGGTATATGTATCTTACTTTCCAGGTTGCCGAGTTGCTCCCCAAAATGGTTGTTCCAGTTGGCAAGTTGTGTTTGAGGTTTGAAAGTTTCTTTACTTTCTGGTATGAGAGGATTTTCCAGAAGCTTGTCTTTGTTTATATCATTCTGGGGTGACATACTTCTGGCTTGGTTTTATAGATCTGCAGTTGGTGTTTTGTTTTCCAGAGAAACACTCATCTTTATGGCTCACCATTTAATTTCTCTGCTGTCAAGAGGCAGAATTAAGTTATTCCTCTTTTTTAAAAGAATGGTATAAGTAGGGAATAATGAATGCAAAATACTGTAGTTAAACATCAGCAGATAAGCTGATGGATCGGCTGTCACTTAGATTATGCTATAAACTGAAAGAAAGTAATATTTAATCATTTGCAGAAAAACAAAAACAGTGGTGAGGGATTTGGTGTACTTTGACTCTGAGTGACTTATTACAGCACACTGTTATTTTCCAGGTAACAGGAGGAATAAAAAGTACAAAGCTTAGAGAAAAGCCATTTTTGACTTTTCTTTGGGTCTCCCAAAGGGTTTAAACAATTGCAAAGTTAACACCGTTATGGGATGACTTCCCTCCTCTTAAGTTCTTATGTTGAAGTCCTAACCTCCAGGATGAGAGAGTGTGTCTATATTTTGACATATGGGTTTACAAGGAGTAATTAAGGTAAAATGAAGGCATGTGGATTGGCCCTAATCCAATATGACTGATGATTTTAAAAGAAGAGGGAAGACCACAGGAAGACACATGCCTTTGAAGAACCAGTCTGGCTGATGGGAATCTCTCCTTGCCTTTTCCAGTTTCTGGTGGCTACTGGTGTTCCTTGGCTGTGGATGACTCCAGTCTCTGTCCGCATCTCCACATGGACTTGACTTCTTCTCAGAGTTTTCGCTTCTTCTGACAAAGACACTTGCTATGGGATTTAGGGCCCTCCTGGCTAACCCAGGATGAGCGCATCTCAAGATCACTCACTTAGTTACATCTGCAAAGAGTCTTCCCCAAATCACATATATAGGTTCCAAATGGACATATCTTTTGGAAAAGCCAACACTCAACCTATTGCAGGACCCACCCAGATAGTCTAGGGTGATTTTATCTCAAGATCCTTAATCTGAGTACATTTTCAAAGACCCCATTTCCAAAGAAGGTCACATTTGAGGTTATTGGAATTAGGTACAGACATGACTTTGGGGGCCACTGTCAGCAATTATCACATCATTCGATGGAGGTGTTGTGGGGTTGAAACTGTTTCATCCCTGTGAAGTGCTTGCAATGGTGTCTGAGAAAGTGACCAGTAAATATTGGCTAAATATTTTCATTATCCACATTTGTATCAAAAGTGAAGCGAAAGAGAGTTTTGAGATAAATGTGAAAGCATATTTCTTTGTAATGAAGAATATTCCAATGTGATGACCATGCCAACAAGACTTCCAGGGGAAAGGACAATGGAGCTTACGTGGAACCCTCCCAGGCTCTGTCCTATGTATCTCTCCTTTGCTTAATTTCCATCTGTACACTTTCCCTGTAACAAAGCCATAACCATGAGTACAAGAGCATCAGTAAATTCCAGAAATCCTTTGAGCAAACTATTAAATCTGAAGGTGGTTTGAGCAACACTCTGAATGTCCAGTTGGTATCAGAAGTGAGGGTGGTCTTGTGGAGGGTTATGTGCCGCCTAAACTTGATTGTTGACTTTAAATTTTACAGTTTGCCTAACCCTAGGTAAAGGCCACATGATAGGTGTGATGCTCCAGTTTCCCTTATCCTGGGATCGAAGCAGATTTTCACTTATCATGGTGATTCTCTTTCACACCTATCAGCACCTCGTGCCGCAGGGGACCATTCTTGCTGAGGGTGAGAGGTCATGTAGGGAACCAGAGTCTGAGCAGCATTTCAGGGAGCTGTGTCTGCCTTGGGTGATGCCCCCCGAGTTCCTTCTTCAAGGTAGAGAGTGGGCCTCTGCTGGTTTTCCTTTTCCCTGTCCATGGCAGGAGACCCAGGTGTGCGGTGGAGGATGGAGCCCGTGCTTCAAGAGGAGCCCACCGTCGTCCAGCTGGTGGGGAGAAGGGGCTGGTTGTGATGTCTGGGTCTGCGAGGGAAACATTCTCGAGGCCTCCATGGCTGTAAACTTCCTTTATTTGGTGCCGGGAGGGACTGGAGGTGTCCTCTCCCTCTGCGGACTCCAGCGGAGCCAGAGAGCTTCACAAGGCCGGGGCGGGGACACTGATGTGACCTCCTCTGTGACTCCATGTCATCCCCGAAAGACTGGTAAGTGGCAGTTCTGGGACCCCTGCCGGGAAGACCCGCCTGGATTCTCTGCTTTAAGAGAATTTCAGGGAGCTGAGTAATATCATTGCTGTGGATATTTTTCTCTGTTTTCTGGGTAACAGTTCTTTCTTAAGATAAGAAGTGAAGTTATTTAAATTTAAATGGAGACAACTTATAATTAAACATGTGCAATTAAAGCGCATTTATCGCTAAGGTGGTCACATCTTCCATTTTGAACAGATACCATTGAAGCTAAATATACCCCCGAAACTGCGGGGGTATAACCTGTTAATAACGGTTGTCATTATTCCATTTGTTTTCCTGGGAATCTTCATGAAAACTGAATTCACAGTTTGAGCTGTTGAGCTGAATGGGGCAGTGAAGGGTTCATGAAAAGCATTCTCCCCCTGTGGAAATTTGTTGAATTGTCTTTTCATGAATTGAGAAAAGTTTCCTCCATTTATGGTGTTTGCTGGTTTCAGGAAATATCATTCCTTCAGTATGAATCTTCTTGACCATTTCCTTTAAAGATGAAATTAGGTTATTACCTTCATTTGCATCTAAAATCTTGGGATCTAGATTAACTAGATCAATAGATCCCAAATCCCAAATGGGATCCCAAAATATTTCATCCTATATGATTCCCTTTATATAACATTCTTGAAGGGACAAAATTACAGGGAAGGAGAACAAAAAATCACCTGATTTTTGCCTTCTGCTACTGATCACACAGACCGACCCCGGTACAGCATGGGAGGGGACTGTCGAAGGCATAAATAGCAAGAGGTGAGGGCCCCCGGGACGTACTGGGGGCAGCGACCATGCTGTCTAAGCTCAGGAGAGTGTTTGTATAAACTGCCTGCCGCCAGGCATCGCACACTGGGACCCCTCCCCGCTGGAAACAGGAATGAGGAGAATTTCTAGGAACTCTGGTTTCCAGAAGACATTGCTAAGTAAACATTCCACCTTTTGTGTCAGAGAGAAGGGAAAGTATAAAAACATGCATTCATTTGCTTATCTTTATAAAAAAATAATACCCCGAAGGATAAGACAGCTGACACGGATGCGGTGTCCCCGTAGCAGGTGGGGCTGAGGGCGGGCGCGTGCGGTGAGGAGTGACACTTCCACATCTTCTTGAATAGTCTTCACTTGCCGATGCAGGAAAAAGATGTCAATAGGATGCGAAAGGCCAAAAAATCACAAATCTAAGCATAAAATGAACAAATGAACCCAACGGTATTTCAAATGGATACTATGGTGATGCTGAAGAAACTAAACAGAAAACCAAACCAAAACCAAACCCAAAAAGTGAGTGAGAATAGAAAAGAGGGAACTAACTGAGGCAAGGTGACCAGGAGAATCCTCTCTAAAAGTTGGTATTTATGGCAAAAAAAGACCAAAAAAAAAAAAAGAAATCAGCCGAGAGGAGCATCCTGGGTCAAGAGACCTTATAGATAAAGAACTCACAAATTCAACAGAAAACAACAACAACAACAGCAACAGTAAATCCTGCAAGAAAATGTGGGTGAACACAGATATTTCACCAAGGAGGATATGCACAGGACAAAATGTTCAGCCTCGTTAACCATTACGGAGAGTGGACGCTGGTACAACCATATGGTGGAATACCACTCGGCGATACAAAGGAAGGACCAGATACACAGAACTGCCGGGATGGGCATGGAGGACAAAGCGCTCACCGAAAAATAAATACTGACCCGAAAAGGTTACATCCTCTAAGATACCACTTGGATTCCATTTTTGAAATGACAGAGCCATAGAGATGGAGTACAGATCGGGGGTCGGCGGGGAAAGGGGCAGAAGGGGGTGTGGTTGGTGGGTGTGCCTACCGAGAGATCTTCCATAATGTGGTGGAATTCTGCATCTGATTTACTAGTGGTTACACGAATCTATGTATGGGATTAAATTGTATAGAACTACACACGCATGAATTTGGGTTAAAAAATGTCGAAAACTGAATAAGGGCTGTAGTGGAGTTGTAATGTATCACTATTAATTTCTCGGTTTTGATGTTGTATTTCAGCCACGGAAGATGCCACCCTTGGGGGACGCATACATGAGATCCTTTGTCCTATTTTTGCAACTTCCCACAAGCCTAAAATTACTTCAAAATAAAAAGCATACATGTAAAAAATAAAATAAGTGTAAAGCAGCTACTTAACTCTAAGAGCAGGAGGAAGGATGTCCCAGAAAAGCCACCTTTCGGCAGGGGAGGAGATTCGGAGACGGCCGAAGAGCTGACTAAAAATTGAATACATTAAAAAGAGAGGCTGTCTACTTTGGTCTCACTTCATCCCAGAGCTCCCACTGATGGCCTTCATTTCAGAGCTGATTTTCACGTGAACAAGAGAGGGGCCGTAGGACACACTGTCACTGGACCATCAGCCTCACCAGCTCCAGCAGCAGGGAGTTAAAAGCATATGCAATTCAGCACCCTTGCAAGAGTGCCCCTTAATGGGACAGAAACGCAGTGTGCATGATAAACACACACACACAGGGCCTCCCCAGAAGAATCGAGAACACCCAGACAGCACTCAGGGAGAAGTGCTGAGTAGAGCACAGAGGACAGCCTGTAGGTGGGGCACTGTAGGTTAGCAACTCACTGTCATGAGGTTTTTTTCATCTACAAACTTACACACCTGCTCCTTCGATTCCCTCCTCGGCCCCAGGCCACCCGGTCAATGCACTGTGCAAATGACCAGCGATAACCATCTTTGCGGCCATCCCATCCAACCACCCACAGCCAATAATCCAGCACATGGACGCCCGAGAAGACCTTCGGCCAAGCCGAAGCGTTTTGAGGTTACGCCATTTCCTGGCGCACAGTGAAAATCGAGGAAGCAGAAGGATTAATGTCAGAATGCAGGTGGGTAGAGAAAGCGAAGAGAAAACCCATTAAGATGTTTAGTTCAGTTGACCCGTGTCTACTCAGGAAAACCTTGACTAATGGATAATTTCTGAAGATGAAACGGAAGCACAGATCCAGCTAAACAAGTTCATGAAAGAAACCGGTGGCTGTCAGTCAGGGAAAGAAAGCAGTGGAATATTCTGAGTGTTTCTGTTGCCACCGGAATGTGACGGGACACATTTTTAAGGCTCTGTCCATACCATTAATATTTATGACCTATCTCACGAAAACATCCAAGGAGCCGCACATCCATCAACCACGTCTGCTCTGGAATTGTTTTGCTGGGTGATGAGCCCCGAATGACAAAATCGAGAGTTATTATGTAAAGGGTTTTATTCGCTTCTGTTTTACACACACCCTCAAAGGTGGTAAAATCATCAGGATGCTGCGCTCTGAGAACATGATGTTCTTTTCGAAATACCAGGTGAACTAGATTATCTCAAAGTGGAGTCCTAAATATGCAAGTGTTCTTGAGCAGACCGACCTCCACCTGCTCTGAAATTTCAACCTCTCTGGAACTTGTGTGTTGGCATTAGATGAGCAAGCCCTTTCCAGCAGCTGGGGAAATGGCTTAAAATCCTCCCTTTCCAACCTGCTCCTACAGCTCCGGCAGCCCCATGGTCTAAGACGCACTGTGGGACCTCGAGGAGCCTCAGTGTCTTTTTCTATAGAGAGAGACCCATATTCCCACTACAACAGCTCCAGGTTCCTTGGAGGATGAACAGTGAGGGAACAACACATGCCCAGTGTTTGTCCCATAACAAGCGCCCGATAAACGTTAACAGCTCCTTCTCATCGGCATGCCAGCATGCGTAAAGGGGAGACGCTTGAGAGTAGTGGTGAGATTGAAAATACTTCGTAACCAGGTGGTGTGGTCACTGACCAATTGGATTAGATGCAGCTGGTAAATAATCGTGCCCCCCCCCCCCCCCGCCCCGCCAGAGAGAACTGGCAGGACATGTGACAGTGCACCTTTTTTTTTTTTTTTTTTTTTTGCATAGCTTAGTGCGGAGCCCAGCACACCTTTTCCTAAGCGGCCTTAATTTTGCAAACTGCGATTCTGATTGGCTTGAGCTTCTCCTCCTGCGGAGGCACCAGGGGCGACGGTCCCCGGGGCGCCCACTAGATGGCGCGCGCAGACCAGCTTGTGGCCACACCTGCCCCGCGCTCCCCTCCCCCCGGAGGGTCCCTGCACACCTGCCCCTGCCCAGTCTTAACCCCCGTTTACCTATCTGCCTCCTCAAGCCCTGGGTTCCCCGGGGAGCCCCGATTGCCCCAAGTGTGAGGAACGAAGCGCCCTCCCGCAGCCCCACCCAGCGCTCAGCGCGGCACCTGCTGGGGGGCGCCTGGCCCGCGGCACCTGTCACAGCCTGGAAAGGGGTCGCCTCCCTCCGCCGGCACCAGCGCCGGCCCTGCAGCTGGTGGACACCCGTGTGCGGCTTTTTTTCCTGGAAAGGCCTCATTGTTTTTATGTAAAAGGATGCACGCTCATGATAAACATTCTAAACAACATGAGGAGAAGTCAGAATGCCGGCCCCCCGACAGGGCCACGTGGTGTTATAGATCCGGTACTCGACACATCTAAGCCCACGGGCACGCACAGAGACGTGCACAGCAGGTGACATCGTGCTTTATAACGACGAGGTCACACTCTGTGTGCTGCTAGTTTTTTAAGTGCTCAACTCTCCTTTTTACTTGTATTTAACAGAAGACAAAGAATCTAATGTGACATTTCTGAGCTTCAAAAACCAATCACTACAAGAGATACTGATCATTGAAACACTTGCTGTGACCAGGGGGGAAAGTTTCAGGTGAAACAAGTAATGCGTGGAGCCCCGTCTTATTTCTCTTATAATTCTGACCGCAGTCCCCCTCCCCACCTCGTTGCTCTCACGCTTTGAGAGGCCAGCATTTAATTCCCATGCAGCAGGTTTTCTTTTCGTTTTAAGTTTTTATGTATGTTTTTATTTTAAAATACTGTTTTCAGAATGGGGCGCCTGGGTGGCTCAGTCGTTAAGCGTCTGCCTTCGGCTCAGGTCATGATCCCAGGGTCCTGGGATCGAGTTCCACATCGGGCTCCCTGCTCTGCGGGAAGCCTGCTTCTCCCTCTCCCACTCCCCCTGCTTGTGTTCCTGCTCTCGCTATGTCTCTCTCTGTCAAAAAAATAAATAAAATCTTAAAAAAAATAAAATAAAAAAATAAAAATAAAAAAATAAAAATACTGTTTTCAGATTTATTGGGGTATAATTGACAAATAGAAGTTGTGTATAAACTAGCTAACATCACCTCACATAGCCACCGTTTTACAGGTGCGTGTTGGGGAGAACGCGTCAGATCTACTCTTAGCGACTTTCAAGAACGCGACACAGTCCTGCTAAGTGTACTCACCACGCTGTCCGTTAGATCCCCAGAACGTGTCCATCTTATTTACAACTGAAACTTCGTACCCTTGACCAACATCTCCCCATTTCCTCCAGCCTCCACCCCCAGCAACCACCATGTGGTTAATAACCATTTCTGATTCAGTGCGTTCGGCTGATTCAGATTCCGCATGTAAATGAGATCACGCGGTATTTGTCTTTCTGTGTCTGGCTTATTTCCCTGACTGTAATGTCCTCTGGATTCATCCATGTTGTCACAGGATTTCCTTCCTTTTTTAGGGACGAATAACTTCCATGTATATGTATATTCCTATATGTCACATCTTATTTATCCACTCATCCATCGACCATTTCGGTTGTTTTTTACCTCGTGAGTGATGCTGCCGTGAACACGCGTGTGCAGATGCCGCTCCGAGAGACCCCAGCAGCCGAGCTCTCCAGCACGGCGGCCGTCGGTTACATGTGATTATTTAAATTAAAATTGGTTGAACGTTAGATACCATTAAAATTCAGTTCTTCAGTTGCACTAGCCGCATCTCAGGTGCCCAGCAGCTGCGCGTGGCCGGTGGTGACTTTGTTCGCACAGACACAGAGCATTCTGTCACTGAAGACACTGCTGGTGTCGACCCTCTTCTCTGCCAGATGAGTGAACAGCACCCTTGGACTTCTTCCCACTTCCTCTGCTTAGATATTTATTAGTTTTACATATATTTTTACGCTTTTGAATTTCATCACATCTGTGTTCCGTTATAGAACCTGATGTGTCACTTGGACATTCGTCCATTCTTCACGTCCTCCATGAAGCACCCCGCTGACTTCATCAGTCCCCACCACGGTTCCAGAAAGGACTGCTCTGATCTTTGATCACCAAAGGCCCCTTTTTGTTGAAGGCTTTCCACTTTCTTATTCCTTTAGTCTCATTTTAATGAGGTCCCCGGGGGGGAGAAGTGAGATAAACCAAGTGGTCAGCCTCTGTGTTGGCCTGGAAGTCCCGGAATGCTTGGTGGGCTGTGGAGGCCGTTAGATCTCAGGGACAGGTGGCCCATCATTCTTTCCACACACCTGACAGAGGGCCCGCGTGCCAGTCTCCAGGGTGGGAGCCAGGACGGATGAGGGAGCCTCAGTTCCAGCCATCAGTGATGGCAACAGGGGCTTCCACCCAGGGACAGAATTCTCCTGCTTTGGGGGGACGTTTCTTTAGTGGAGGAAGAAATATCCTGTCCCACAATTAGAGACCAAGTAAAACCACTGACATCCTGGGGTGGAGTAGTCAGGCCTTCAGTTCTTTATCGAGACCGAGCTGGAGAAGCTGCTGGTTCTTTCCTGAGGGAAGGAGCCTGGCCTTTAGACAAGAGCCAGGGAGGGGGCGCCGTGGGCCTTGCGGGGGATCTGCCACCTCGCTCCTTTTCCCAGGACTACCTTTGACCCTGGAAAATGTCACCTTGGCTGGGTGACATTCGTGCAGTCCTACCCTCCCTGCAGGGGAGCTCACAGAGGTGGGAGAAATCAGCACTAGGAGCTGTGGGCAACAAGAAACAGGATGGGAAATGGTGTGGGTTGGCCGTGTGTGCTTACTTCCTTCTAAAGATTTGAGATAACAATTACAAATTGGAAAAAAAAAATTCATCTTAAAATGTAGGGCCTGTCATGAAAACGTGGGACATTGAGAAATCCTGCGCTGGTACTCTCCCATGCACAGTGGAGCAGAGCCAGGTGGCGTCCCCTTTAGGGGGGAATGAGCCTGGGTCACCGGCCTCCATCACTCACTTTTCTCCTACCTCCGTGGCCTTTGCTCATCCCGGTCCGAAGCCGGTTCCTGGAGAAATTTGCCTTTAAGCCCCTTGACCCGTGGTGTCCGCAACACGGTTGTAGCACTAGGGGAATTTTATAAACATGTGACGGGGTCGTGTGATCTGAGAGATTGCAAAACACCCGCGGTTTAGCACAGGGCGGGCCAGCTAAGTTCTGCCAGAATATCGCAGGGAAGGCTGTGACCTCCGGCCAGAGTTTCCCTGATGGCTTCTACATCTTCTTCTCCTTCTACAACCCCGCCCACTGTCCCCTACGGGAAAGCGTGGACTTGAACACATATTTTTCAGAACAAATGCTGTAGGAGAGTGGCCCTAAATTAAACAGTTTATATTTTTAACCCCTTAGCCCAGCTCTCCAGGTTCCAAAAGGACTGCCCTAAGTGCCTTTGAAGGAATGCTCAGGAAGGAAAGGTCCCTCGTCTGCCTCCACATTGCTGGGGGGACGGTGCAAACATGAACTTAACATTCCATGTGGAAATAAGGAGCTTACGGATACTGGTGTCAGGGCGGGCATATAGGGATACATAATAATAAAGGACATGTGTATGTCTTTTTTTTTTTTTTTTTTTTTAAGATTTTATTTATTTATTCATGAGAGACAGAGAGAGAGAGGCAGAGGGAGAAGCAGGCTCCCAAGGAGCAGAGAGCCCGATGCGGGACTCGATCCCAGGACCCCGGGATCATGACCTGAGCCGAAGGCAGACGCTCAACCATCTGAGCCACCCAGGCGCCCAGGACATGTGTATGTCTTTAGAAAGACTAAGAAGGAGTCCATTATTATGATATTTTTTGGTGTGCCTTGAGGGGTGTTTCTTTCATTTCTCCTTCTTTTATGTCATTTTCAAAAGATGTGTTTAAATTAAAAAAAAAAAGCCATAAGGACACATATTAAAATTATTCCGTAAAAACAAAACAAACCAACTCAGGAAGCCCCAGGTTTTTCTAAGTCTTCCTAAGACTCACTCACTTGCTTTCTTGCCTCCTGTTGACACTGGGGTGTGTGTCCCTGTCTCAATCCTATGCTTGTCAATAGCAGAGAGTTCACAGATGATATTTGGATGGCAACACTGGAGATCATCCAATCAAACTCAACCTCCGAGGGAAACTGAGGCATGGCGGGAGTGACGTTTTCCAGGTCATGTTTTTGTTCTCCAGATTCAGAGAGAATTTGTTTAGGACACCTGACCAGGTAGGGGCTGCACTGATCAAAAACCCTGCCTCTGCTGAGTCCCAGGTCTCTCCTGTGATGAGGAACGACCATGCAAAGAGCCACCTGTGAAGATGACCATGGCCGCCATTAGGTGTCCACCACTGATTTTAGAAGCGCGGCTGCTGGATGTCACCATCGCGGGGGGCCCACGGACCTTCAATAGCGTCAGATCAGCAAGTGCCCCTCGAGTAATTACCCATCCAACAGTCATTTGGAAAGAGGCCATTCGCGTTGCTCCAGAGGCTCCCAGTGATTCCAATGTGAGTTCCAGTTCAAAGGGCATCATTTGTAACTCTGAGAACAAGCCTCTAATATAGTGGAATTCCTGTTAATCACCTCTTCCAGCAACATTTGGTTTTGGAAATCTAATTTGTAAAGGGTCCGCTAAGCTAAGCTTTTGGTAACTCCAGGGTTCAGGAGGTCCCTCCAGCTCCATTCTTTGTATTCGCAGACAGAATCTTCCCCATCTCGGCCGACAGTGCCGACGTCCTCCCTGCGGCTTGGAATGCTAATCTAGGAGTCATTCTCCATGCTTCTACGTTTCTAACCACATCCATCCAGGAAGTCCTTGTGCCTCTGACCTCCACAATGTGTCCAGAATGTGTCCAAAATCCAGCCACTGCCTTCCATCTACACCGCCAACACCCGAGCCAATCACATCATCTTTTGCTGGGATGAGGTGACGCCCGCCGCGCTGGTCTCCCCACCTGCCCTGTCACACCTGTCCTTTGTGTTCTTTTCATAGTACTTGGCATGCACCACAGCTGTCTTGTTTGTCAGCTAAGGTTCTCTCTCCTTGCAGGAATGTTTGTTAGGTCCAAGACAGCAGCCCATGTTTGTCACTATGCTTCTGCATCCTCACTACCCAGGAGACCACTTGGCATCTGGTGGGCATTCAGGAAATAGTTGTCCCAAAATAGCAGCAGAAAGAGGGACAGGGATAACCAAGTTCTGGCATTTGGATTTCCAAATGGATACAGTGTTCTGAGGAGCATCCCTTCAGCCTCATCCACTCCTTTGTTCCTCTGCTTTCTCCCCCTTTCCCTCTCCTCTTTATGTTTACCGCTCTCCCATCTTTCCTATGACAGCGGCATTTTGGGTTGGTCACTGGGTGTCAAGGAACAAAGTTAACCTCCCCTGGAAAGACATATCAGGGTCTTTGATGCAGAATGTGTGGGAAGGGGCTTTCATTATAGAATCATCTGAGTAAGCATAGGACCACACACAGAGTCGGTGCCCGGCAGACAGGTGTTGAATGAGTAAATGGAAAACATTAACGAGCTAACTAGACATTCAAGGCCAGTGAGGATAAGGGAAAATGGGGAGATGCAGGGAATGAGTAAGAGAGTGGGGAAAGATTACATCAGACATTGTGGGTCATACTAGAGGCTCTTCCCGTTTTGTAAAGGCTTCCTGCAGAATCACATATTGTGGATAAGTGAGATGGGCTTTGAGAAGAGCCAGGTCTGACAGGCATTTCAGCGGGCTCGCTGTGACTGCCCTGTGGAGCAAAGCCTGATGGGGAATCAGAGCAGAAGCCAGTGGTGCAATCATAGAGCCAAGAGCTGATGGTGACTTCATCCAAGGATCTAGTTCTGGAGGTGGAGCTGGTGCAGAGTGGTCATAGTCTGGAAGGGAGATCCGAGATTTGTCCTTGACTTTCATATTGGGTATAAGAGAATGATGACACCAAGATTTTTATCTTGAAAAACAGAAAGGCTGGAGTTGCAACTGATTGAGACGGGAAAGCTTTGAGGAGAAGTGGTTTTGTTGAGCATGGAAGGACAATCATTGAGAGCAGGGGTCAGCAAACAAAGGCATTGGGCAAAATCTGGCCCACTGCTTGGTTTTGCAAATAAAGTTTTATTGGAAGATACCCATGCCTATTTGTTTGTGTATTAACACAAAACCTGCTTTTGAGCTTCAACAGCAGATTGGAATATTTACTTTGAATATTTTTCTATTGCTGTGTCGTCAAATTATTTTCCCTTGAAGTATGTAATCTGCTGTTAATCCCATCTGGTGCATTTTTCAATTAAAATACTGTATTTTCCATCTCTTGAATTTCTGTTTGAGTCTTTTATTATACCTTTTATTTCTCACCTCGTCATATCCATGCTTTATTTTATTTTCCTTTATATTCTACAGCATGTAGTTGATATTAATAGTAATTTTAAGGTCCTTGTTTGCTAATTTGATGATCTCGATCATCCTCAGATCTGTTTCTATTGATTGATTTTCTCTTCTGGCCATGGGTCATATTTTTATGCTTTTTTTTTTTTTCATGCCTGGTGATTTTTTTATTGGCTCCTGGACATTGTGAATTCTACACTGTTGAGACATGGATTCCACTGTATTTCTTTTATCAGCGTTGGACTTTTTTCCAGCGTGATGTTAAATGACTTGCAGATCATTTGAATCTCCAGAGACTTGTTTTTAAGCTTCCTTAGGGCAGGTGCAGAGCAGCTTCTGTTCTAGGGCTAATTTTGTCCTATTTCAAAGGTATAACCCATCTGACGACTCTACCCAATACACGGTCCCTCCATCTGGATTATACCCAGTCTCGTGTGAGTCAGGGAAGCAGTTCAACTTTCGGCTTTTGGTGATGCTTTTCTTGGCCGTGGGAACTTCAGCCCAGGCACTCACAGACAGCACACAACCAGAGAAGAAAGGGGACCTCTCTGCAGGTGTTTGGATCTCTCTCCAGGCCCCTTTCTTCCAGTCCAGTTACCTTAACTGCTTTCACCTTTACTCTCTATCTCTCAGCTCTGCCTGACTCCTGGGTCCTGTGTGGTTTCTTCCTCCCTGAGCTGCTGCCTGGAAACTGCCTACAGACACTCAGCTGTGATAACCGTAGGGTTCCTTTTGTGCGGTCCCTTTCCCTCAATGACCACGGTCTTGTGCCCACCCACGGTGCTCTATGTGAATACAGCTATGGCATATATTTTGTCGGGTTTCCTATTGACGGGGCGCAGGGAAAATCTGGGAGCAGGGAATCCCTGGCGAGATTAGCTTCCTGGGAAAGCGGAAAGCTGAGGATTGGTTTTAATGGGTAGGACAGACCGTAAACAAGTAACTGAATAAATAATTTTGAAATGGCTGTGAGTGTACAAAAGCTAGCATGAGTTATGTGTGAAAATAATGGCGGGAAGCCAAGAGTCAAGAAGGGCTCCCTGTCTGTGGATTACTGAAATAGTCTGTGTAAAGTGCTTGGCGCGGTGGCCGCACAGAGGAAGGGTCGCTTGAGCTTTAGGCATCGCTAGCATATTGTTTTATTGATAAGCCAAACAGTGTAGTGTTTAGGAGCGTGATCTCCTGGGTTTGAGAACCAGGTCCAGCATCTCATGACTTGACCTTGGGCAAGCTGTCTTCCTATCTCCGTTTGTAATGTGGGGTATCGAAGAGCTTCTCCTCCTAATGTGCTGTGGGCGTCCCATAAGCTGTGCAAAGTGAGAACAGAGCCTGCACGTCAGAAGCAGTCCGCCGCTCCCTCTGTTCCTTGCTGTTGCCCTTCCAGGGGCCTCCAGCACCTGTTCCTCACGGTGTGTGCGGCCGCCAGGACGCCCCAGTGGGTGCGACCGTGTAGACGGTCCCTGACCCGTGCTGCGCACTCTGAGGGACGCTCTCCCCTGCGTCCTGGCTTTGACATGTCACAGCCACGGGCCGGGGCTCACTCAGCCTCGGCTGGACGGTCCCGGAGCCCGGCGGTCAGTGAGCCCCGACGACACCGTGTTCCCGCCATGGAGCCACCAGCGAGGCTGTCCACTTTGTTCAGAGCAGAGAGCCCCTGACTCGGGAGGTGTGAGACCTCTCTGTCCGTTTCTTTGTTCTGTCTTTCTTGCTACCTCTGTGGGTCTTTCTGTCTGCCGCTCTGGGTCTGGCCCCGAGGCTCCAGCCAGGCCCCCGGGAAAACGCACAGAAGGGTTTATTCATATTTAAATACCATCATCATTGTGGACTGGAGTCTTTCCTCGGGGAGGATTTCTCTCAATGGTGCATTTGATCAGGTTTGGGTTTTCACCGAGGAGCTGTCATTCGCTTGCTGGTTCTGAAGCTTGATTAAATTTTAAATTTAGCCCAAGATGTATAAGGAGATTTATTGCACACAACAGAGTAAGCATTGTAATTAAGCAGAGCTTTGCCCGCGTGGTAACAGTGAGGTGCAAGCGAGGAGTCGGAGGGCATACTCTCCTTGCTGTCAGGCTGGGGGGGGATGCCCACGGACCCCGTGGAGTCGGAAGGAGCAAAGGACATCAGAAGGCAGGGCCACAGACCCAAACTTGCCCTCGTTATACTCTCTCTCTGACTTTCTTTCTCTTGTCTCCCTGTCTTCCCTCCATTTTTCTACGCCCCCCCCCCAAGCTCCACTGTCCTGTCTTTCCGGCCGCCTCCATGGGCATCTTTGTCTGGCTGTCCGGCTGACTTTGTCCAAACACATGTGTAACAATTACACCTCAGTAAAGCTGTTAAAAATAAAATTGAAAAATGCAAACAAAGAGAGAGTGCGTTTTCTTTACCTTCTGTCTGTCCGTGTCTCGCTGTCTGTCTGTCCCTCTCTGTCCAGCTCTGGCCCCACACTGGGCGCTGGGGGGCCGAGCTCCCGGCTGCCCGGTCCGCTCGGCACCCGCTTCTCCATCGGTGAGAAACCCCCGCTCTCATCCGGAGCTCTGCGCGCACCGACTCCTTCGACCCTGGAGCACACGGAAACAGTTTGGGAATTGCTAATTGCTGTCTGCGACAAAACCCTACTAATGGTCTTTAATATTTGTTCCAGATTTTGTTTTCGTTTTCGCCTTTAGGCTGGGATTACAGAGCCAGAGTCGTGTGTGCAAATGTTACTTGGGATCCCCAACGTTTAGCAGTTGGGACAGCAGAGGCTCGTTCTTGCTCACCTGCCCCGTCCAACACGGACCAGCTGGGGCCGCGCTCGGCACCGGCCTCCCCCTGGCAGTCACCATCACCGTCAGGCCCCAGGTCACCAGGCAGTTCCCTCACTCATGGACATTCAGAGGGTGTTCCTAACATTTTCCTGTTGGAACCAGCGCTCCAGGGAACAACCTTAACAGGCTTCCTGTCTGACATTTTTTCCCCAAGTGAGTTCCCAGAAGCTGAGGTGCTGGGCAGTCCGTCCATTTTCTTTACCATTTCGAGCTTCCAACCAGTCCTGAGTTGTGTGTGAAATGAAGACGGAAATAGAACCAACACCGTACATCTGTTAGTGGAGATTATATGGGATGGGATCTCATCGTAAGGACTCCTGGCAAATACCAGATGCTCACTTACGTCAGAGCCGCAGGTTTTTCCTCTTGAGTGTGCGGTGCCGGTACACGGCTCGGGGACACAGGAGCCCGGGATGCTTGTGCTCTTCCTGACTTTTGTGTTGGCTGCGGGTCGTTCAGTCGATTTCCACACACAGAAGAAGGAGTATGGCTCCCTCCCCTCTCTGAAGGCAGGTGTCAGGAGCCAACAATTCTGGGAGTTCTTTCCAGCTCTGAGCTCCGTCTTGGACTCAACTGTCTCCTTGGACAAGACATCAACAGCGTCCATAGTGTCGTTTAAGAAAATGTGACCATCCGAACAGCACAAAGAGAGATGGAGGGGTTGTCATATCCCTAAGATCTGAGCATCTACACATTCCTCCTGGGACCAGGGGGCCGATATTATTTCCCCCTCTGGAAAAATGTCAGCTGGTCAGACAAGTTGTTCAGAGTGTCCTATAGTAGAGCTACTCCGAGTTTCTGCTACTGACAGGTGCCTTTTCCTTAGCACAGAACTCATATCGTCCACTTCCCACGTCTTGCACGGCGGGACGCGACTCACCGCTGACACCGAGGTCTGATGCGCCTTCCTGCACACTCACCCCCAGTGCGTGTGGTGGCAAGACGTATATTGTCCTTCCATTCAGAGTGTCATGTAATCTTAATGGAAATTGATCCTCATAAAGGAACATAAATATGTTTTCAAGGCATAAAACTGAGAGCTCACACAAATAAGAACAGAGTCAGACTTGTCTTTTGATGGATGGTGAATTGTTTGAAGTCTCTGGCATTACGGGATGATTTAAGTGAAATACTTAAATGGGAAAAGAGCTTTATTACCATGCCAGAGGTAGGCAGGATTCCCTTTGGGATTCTGGAGAGGCTGTTTGTGGACATTTGGAAAAAATGGGTGTAAACATATGAGTCACTCATGAGAAAGTACAAATAGGTGAACACGGTTGCAAAGAAATTTGTAAGAAAAGCATAAGCCTCGATCCGTTGTGATTTTTTTTTTTTTTTGCTTGTGAAGTATCACTTCTCTTGGAAACTGTATCTGGGAAAATCACTGCGGGTGCTCTTGGAAGGCAGTAAGCATCTAGTGGGTGGAGACCGGTATTAGTCTACCCTGTTCCTCTGGTGCTGGAGGGGGCCTGGGCTCATTCTTTATTAGTAAGAATGCTTGCAGCTGCAAACGTCAAAACAGAACAAAACAAAACATGCAAAAATCAAAAGCCAACTCACACTAAGTAGACAGCTAAAATTTCCAGGGATGACAGATTCAGGTACGGCTGGAACCAGGAATCTGGCTCTGTTGTTCTTGAGTTTCACCTCAAACAGTTACTCCAGAGAGTGAACTGGCCAGGTTTGGGTCAGGAGCCCACCTGGCAGAAAGCATCAGCACCTCCCCCGCCATTGCATGAAACCTGTAGTGGAAGTCGGTGGCCTCCAGATGAAAACCATCAGGCTGCTATTAGGAGGAGGAGGAGAGATGCAGGGTGGGCATAATACTGCAGGGAGATCAATGCTGGGCAGGGAAATCTAACAGTTCTCTGGGATACGCAGGAAACATACAAGCAATGCTCACAATTGAATGGTGGGGTTGAGGTGGAGGAGGTCACAGAGAGGACATGACCCTGGCTGACCCGCGGCAGGCCCTCAAGAGGCCCCTCACGCTCCCGCCCTTGGGATGGGGCTCTGCCTACCTTTCCCACAGTGGGAACCGGTTTCCAGGCCGCAGCCTTGAGGAGCATGTGGCTCTGAGACTGTGTAGACGGTGCAGAGACCTGCTGAGGCCTCCCCGTGAACCCCAAGATGCTGGCGGGCGGGCTGAGAGCCTCCCGCCCAAGACCAGCCTGGAATGAAGTTCCCCTGCTTGTGAAACCTGCCGCCTGCCCGTCTGGAGGGTTCTGCCTCCCTCCTCCATCTCTCCCTGCCCTCGGGGAGGAGCCGGTTTCAGATTCCCCCCGGAGGCTCCTGAGTCTGCAAACACCAAGTTGAATTTGGCCTTTTTATCGTAGAAGCGAGGTGGCATCTTGTTCTCTGTAGACAATGTGAATATTCCTACATCTACATGGATATCTTGCCTTTGGTAAGTTCGGATATCGATCCCCACAATTAGTTTTCTTCCTGCTACACACCTTCTCGCTGTATGTATGTGTCCCCTCCCTGGGAAGGATGGATGCTTGGGCCCATGGGCCGCATCTTATATACTACTGGGTCTTTCTCCAAAAGTGCACTCAGGTGGTCGGTGCAAAAGGAACAAACCTTTATTTTAAATTTTAAAGAGAAAGGAAAGGAGTTTTAGTTAAGCCCGTGTCAGGACAGCTGCCTGGGATATACAATCTTCCCCCAAAGAGAGTGGTCAAGGAACATTTGGTGCAGGGTGATAGATGGTTTTTACACAAAGAGCTACAAATCAAGGCAAAGGACATTCCAGAAAGTTACAGACTTTATCTTATGTTGTGAGTATGTGCAAGGCTGTAGGACGTTAATCTTACTGGAGCCAGGGAGGTTTTTCAATTTTTCTTATCTTTATATCTGGGATGCTCCTTTTTTTTTTTTTTTTAACAAAGCAGATGTACAATGTGTGCTTGGGGCGGAAATACAGTCCCTGCTTTGAGGTTTCAGGAAGTCATCTTGACCTTGGTAAGTGTTAAAAGTACAGCTTCCCCGGGGAGCCCAGGAGCAGGGCCCCCACACACAGAAAGTTGAAAATTCCCTTTATCAAGGTCACGATGCAAGAACGAGTGAGTGAATGAACAAGTGAATGAATGCATGAATGAATCCAGAGGAGAGAATTCTTGTTTTTAAAAAGTTAATTATTTATCTTTTCTAGCTTTAATTGATAATGCCTTTCAAATATTTATTCCCAAACCGTATTTTGTAGACAAGCTGTTTTGTTTGTAAGTTAATCGTCAACGAGAAACAAGTCGTCTGTATAATGGGACTAGTAACTATCCTGGTTATCTGTAGTCTTGCTGAGAAGATCAACTGAGAAATTAAGTATAAGGCGCTTGGCCAGGGGCTGGTGGGCGTCACCCTCTGTAAACACCTGCTGTTCCTACCATTGTTGTGGGAATTTCTCTTCCCTGTTCTGTGTCTGGGGATAGTGAGGACTGATGGCGAAAGCTGCCCGGGGACCCACTTAGTGCCTGTGCCGAGAACAGGCTCAAAGCGGGCAGGGGATCCCCGAAGTAATCATCCGTTGGGTTGATTCTGGTGGGCCGACTGTTGAGTGTTTGGAGGATCTCACTGCTGAGCCACATTGCTCAGTTCCCCACCGGCTTCTCCAGTTGGCTCTTTCTCTTCAGACAAGGATGAGCATCTTCAGCAGAGTCCCTTTGTGAACCTACCCAGTGGTTCTTTAATTCATTCATGGAGCCAATCTTTCATAGCATCTACTGCAATACCTATATGTATTGAGCTCTTGTTGCTCATTTTATGCTAATTCTGTTCTAAGCAGATCGTTTCATTAAACCTTCATGAGGTCACCACACGGTATATATTTTATTATCCCCATATTCCAGATCAGGGAACTCAGGCACAGGGAGAGGTAAGTAACTTGTGGCAGACCTGGTAATGGACTATAAAAAGCCATTTACACACCGCTATCCCCTCCAGCTCCGCTATAGACACCCACTTTCCCAGCCTCTTCTGCAGGTGGGCTGGCCATATATGACAAGCTTTGGACTTCCTGATGAAAGGGGCAGGTGCAGCAGGTGCACTCCCTCCCCATCCCACCTTCTCCCTGGTGAGACAGTGGACATATGGCTGGTGTGATGGGCGCCATCTTGTTTCCTTGAGGGAGTGGCCAAGAGAACTGCAGAGAAGTAGCCCTGGCCTCGTAGAGTCACTGGACCAGAGGCAGCAGCCATGATCCTCCAGACTCTGGTTATGTGAGAGGCGTCATTAAACCCGTGTTGGGTTATTTCCCTTGAGTCGGGTTTTCCATGAATGCAGATCCACTGAAACAGAGGCTGAGCCAGTTTAAAACGCAGGCAGTCCAGGTCCAGAATCCGTGCCTGTGACCTCTCTTCTGCACTGCTTCTCACACACCAGATACCGTCCCTGGTTCTGTGGATGCAAGGCAGGTCAGGACGAAGGTGGCTGAGACCCTTGGGGAGTTTACAGTCTGATGAATAGCTAGAGATGGAAACATAAACACAAGATAAACATAAGGGGAGCATCGGTGGCTGTTCCCATGCAGGGCAAACTTGGTGGTGCTCCTTCACACTGTGGAAGGCAGAAAAGTCCTGTTCCTCTGAAGAAGTGGACCCGGAGGCTGGGATGGGAGGGTGGCAGGAGCAGAGGCGGGTGTGGTGGAGGGCTCTGCATGGGGAAGAGCAGGAGGCACGCTGAACATGCACTGCAGTGAGAGAGAAGTAGGAGAAGTCCGTGAGGCTCCCCATGGGGAGGGACAGTGGGAAGGGCAAGAGAGCCAGAGGGTGGGCCAGAGTCACATCACCGCTGGTGGGGAGCGTGGACTCTATCTTAAGAACAAAGAGGAAGACACTTTCAGAGTTTCAGTCTAGGGGAGAGATGATCTGAATTCTGTTGAGATGAAAAAGATTCTCTTCAGCTGTCGTGCGGAGAGTGGACACAGGAGATGGGTTGGGGGCCGTTGTGGCTGTCCCAGTGAGGACAGTCTCTCTGTGGGGGGTGGTCATGGAGATGGCAAGAATGTGACAGGCAGGACATAAGTCATGAAGGTGGACCCTACAGGACCCCAGGAATCGGCAGAGGAAGTGAGAAAAGAACATGAAGCCAGAGCTCACAGATCCCTGGGCTTGGAGGGGATCTGGGGGCCCTTGGAGGTTTGGGGGAGAGGAAGGGTGCTGGCGGTGGGCTCAGGAGTACAGAGGTTGATGTTCTAGGACTAGTTCTCTTCTGTTATTTGTGCTGTTATTTGTCTTCTTCTTTTTTTATTTTTAAGATTTTATTTATTTATTAGAGAGCGAGTGAGCAGGGGGAGGGGTTGGGTGGGGGGAGTGGAGGGAGAGGGACAAGCAGACTCCATGCTGAGTGCAGAGCCCACACAAGGCTCGATCCCATGCAGGGCTCGATCCCACGACCTTGAGATCATGACCTGAGCTGAAATCCAGAGTTGGCCACTTAACTGACGGAGCCACCCAGGCGCCCTGTTATTTGTCTTCTTCATTTGAAACGACACTGAGGGCCATGTTCATTGTGTTAATAAGCTCTGAGCATAGGCAGTCACTTACCAAGTGACCTTGAGTGGAGATCTGGCGAATGTTGGAAGGCACCCCGTGAGGTGTGTGAGCCCCTCTGCAGGCTGGGGTGTGGGTGGTGATGGGAGGGGCCCTGGGGGATGTGACCCTGCCCTGCCCCTGCCCCTGGCGGTGGAGAAGGAGGTCTAGCGGTCAGGCTTCCTGAGCTCAGTCTGGGATGGAATGCTTCTGACTCCAGAATTTCTGTGTTGCGAGGCCTGGGGAGTTGGTCCACGCAGATGGAGTTTTAGTGGCAGGACGTGAGCTAAAGCGTAACTAGTCAGGCCGGTGACCCCTGCCTGCTGGCGGGCTTCCTTGTGTGTGACCTGCGCCCTCTGTTCTGTGCAGGATACGGAGGTGCTGAACACGGCCGTCCTCACCGGGAAGCCTGTCTCGGTTCCCGTCAAGGTCGTGGGCATTCAGGAGGACGGCTCCGTGGTGGACGTGTTGGAGGCTGTGGAGTGCAGGTCTGCGGATGAAGACGTCGTGAAGGTACAAGGGGCCTTACCGCCGATCCTGCCAGGGGTCCGGTCCTCTGGGGGCCGTCCCTCTGTCCCAGGGTCTTGTGGGGCTGGAGCCAGGGTGACCACACTGAGGAGTGGGGACTGACCCCTCCAGAGGAGACCTGTTTCCCTCCCCGGAGTGGGGAACCCTGGTGTCTTAAGCAGAAATAATTTTCTGACTCCAAATAACCATCTTTGCTACTTTTGCCTGCTCCCCAGGTGACATATTTTCTACCATACTTTCCTTAAATGATGCGCTTTTTAAACTTGGAAATCCATTTTAGCCTCACTACATGACAAGAAAATCATGAACTTGATGGACTTTTGTTTTTTTAATCTGCTTTGCATTCAATGACTATTGACAATGTGTTTATCGATGGGCCACCTACCGGGAGTCATACCAGTGGGATCCAGCTCACAGTTTGGGAAGTCTGGCCGTGGGGCATTTCTGTTGGTTTCTTCATTCTGATGAGCTGGATTTATGAGGTCACATTCGGCCAGGAACCAGCCCCTGGTTTATTTCATGTTCTTTGCAGGGATCTTTGTGAACCACCTAATTTAGAGTTCTGCCTGTGTTTTCTTGGCACACGGCTTGGCCATTTGCAACAGACACCTCATGGAGAAAGGACTTGAAGCTTCTGAACTGTCCTTTCTCCCTCAAGTAGCTAAGGGAGCCCCCGGGGCCCATCCATTCATTCATTTTAGAAAAAACAGATTGCTGAGCGCTCTGTCCTGACATTCCATGGCCTCCGGCTTAGAGGTTAAAGGAGACTTGGTCTCAGGCTTAAGAACTCCGCTTCGGACAGAAAGCCCGCAGGGTGTTCCGGAGGGGGGCGTTGCTGATGGTCTGGGAGGGGCTGTTTGGAGATGTACTCTAGCCTTTCCTGGAGGCTTTGGAGGAGACCGTGCCTTGAGCCAGAGATGCTTTTGGTAGAGAAGCGCTGAGATTTCTATGAGGCATATTTAAAAAATAAGAAGAATCCTTAGGGGAAACCCAGATCTGGCACAGCCCATGCCTGGTCTCGGATGGTTAATTCTCCCTCGAGACAGAAGGTGATGTTGCTTAAAAGTCCGGGGCTGCCGGCAGGCCTGATCCTCTGGGCAGGTGTGATGCAGCCAACCCGAGGCCTTGAATACTCAGAGTTTAGAAAAATCTGCACCACGTCATTGCTGACCGTCAAGAACAACAACAAAAGGGCTGATGATTCATTTCCCTCTGTTGCCTTTGACAATGCACGTCATAGATCGCCCCCACCTCACTGTCCCAGAAGGGTGACAAGGACAGCAGTGTTTAGAGAGGCTGCATCTGCGTGCTCAGGCCGCCAGGGATCTTCACTCGTGCAGCCCCCCCAAACCTGTACCCCTCCCGAGAGCCCCCCGGGGTGGGGTCCCCACTCTCCTGCCCGGGGCGACTCTGCTCTCAGAGGCAAGGTCAGGCCCTTGAAGGGCTGGACTCCATTCCCGCACTGTATTCACGAAACCTACCGAACATATCCTCTGCCCCGGCTTGATGGCAAACCACTTTTTAAAAAAATTTTATTTATTTATTTGTTAGAGAATGAGCACAAGCAGGGGGAGTAGCAGAGGGAGAGGGAGAAGCAGGCTCCCCGTGGAGCAGGGATCCCGACGCGGGGCTTGATCCCAGGACCCCGGGATCATGACCTGAGCCGAAGGCAGACGCTTAACGACTGAGCCACCCAGGCGTCCCCGACAAACCGCTTTGGAAAACAGTAGATATGTGCTTCATGGTCACTCCTGTCCTTGCATGAAGGTGGGGCTTTCTGTCCAGAAAATTACAGTCTGACCTTCAGAGGAATATCCGGAGTGTGCTGGTCACCAAACCCAGCTGCTTGATCACTTTTCTGGGCCATGCCAGGTTCTGCTCCAAATCTTTGGGCCCGTGTAGACCCAGAGGGTTTAGTGAATTAGCTGTAGTGCGGTTTTCATCACTATCATGACTATCCTCGCCGTGGTGCATTTCGCCACGGCTCCTAGAGGACCGGCCCCATCCACAGAGTTGTGAGCTTCTTCTGCCAACATGGGAGATTCCGGGGGCCTCTCCAACAGCAGACACTCATCAGCACCAGGTGGAGAAGCCCCTGGTCTGTGGTATTCTCAGTCCCATGTGAATGCAGGGAAGGCCGGCCAGTTCCCAGGGAGTCTTGCGAGGATAACCAGGATCTCCTCGAAATTCTGCAGAGGAAGAGTGCATATGGGGGAAATTCTGTGCATGGAGGTTTAGCGAAGGGAGAAAGTGTGAATTTGGGAAAAGGTAAATCGTGACACTAGGAAAACAAAATTGACTTTTGATCTCAGGGCTGGGAGCAAGTTGGGGATGGAGGGGCATTGTGGGCAATTGCTAAGAGTCCAGAATCTGAAAGAATACAGTGATTTTCAGAGACTGGACACATGACCTAATCTAACAAGATGAGGAAAAGTCCTATTTTTGTGTTAAAGAAAAAAAAAAGTCTTCCATAGCACAGATTTTGGGAGACACAGCTTAATAGCAACATCTATGTGAAAGAGCTTAGACATTTTTGTGAGTGGTGAGATCCAATGGGTCAACTGTTTGAAGAGGCTGCCGGAAGTCTGAGGTGGTCTTCACTGGCATTACTCAGTGCATGATCCCAGAACAGAGGTCACACACATGCAGACCGCAGGCCAGATCTAACCCAGAGGGGGATGTGCGTGTATTCTGCATTTTAAAAATCAAATCAGCAGCCACCATGTAAAAATCGTCAATTTTACCTTGTAATCTGGATTCTTAGCTCCTCTTGAAAAACCTGGGTCATCCTGCCTGTCAGCAGCATCTGGGGCTTATGGGTCAAGCACCGCACTCCCCACCACTCCCTCTCGCTCCCCCACGGAGCCTTGTGGGACATTTGTCACTTCTCATCACACTCCTGCTGATGGTTTTCTGATAGTAGATTTCAGATGAAAGTGAGGCATGTCTTGTACCCTGGTTTCTGTTAAAAATCAGCCACACATATGCTGGCTCTCCCTCAGCCACCCTGACCGAGAATTGTGTGTCTTTCTAGGCATGGGAGCAACACTGTCCGGGGGGGCAGGGGGCCCTTGATGTCAGTCACAGAGAGATGGTTGGAGGACGCGTGAGCGTGTAGCCTGGTGATGAGAAGAAAAGGCCTAGGGGTGAGATGAAGAGGGGGAGACAGGACAGCTCTCTGTAAGCCTTCAGGGGCCATCGCTCAGGAGATAGAGAAGATCTGTGCTATTTAAATCCCCAGAGTGGAAATTAAAAGGGAGCCCCTCCAGCTCACTATAAAGAAAGAGAACACAGAGGTAGTGAATCCCTTTGGTTAAGTTTTCAGAAGGTCAACATCGACTCAAATCCTGACTCCGCCTCTGTCTCTATTTGACCTTGGATAAATCACTTAACCTCCCTGAGCTCAGGGTCCTTATCCGTAAAATGGGATGATACTAGCACAGTGGAAAAGGACCTTCTGCAGAGATTTGTTCTAGCGCCAGAATAGAAGGCAGAACTACCAATAATCAAAGTTGAAAATCCTTTAAAGAGCACCTTGGCTTTTAGAAGTCCAAAAGAACCTGGTTGGTTTGTTTATTTTATTTTTCTTTTCTCCTTAATTTCTTGCATTCAGGCCATGGGCAAATTTCCCATGGCAATATATGGTCAGGTCTGGATTTACAGATGGTGTTGAGAGGAATCACAGATCAGTAAGATTGGGAGAAGCTGAAAATAAGTTAAATTTCCCCCCTCGCTATTTTAGTCTTGTCTCTTTTGTATCTTTTGATGGATGCGTTGTCGGGTGGAAATCTGCACTTCTTCTGAGCATAAATACTGGGATTATCATTACATGGTTAGAATGGTGTATGTAACAATCCCAATGAGGAATCTGGGGGGAAGGTAAAATAAGATAATGTCTATAAATGGGTCATACAGTGCTTGACCTCCGTCATGTCTGTGACTGTTACGACTCTACCTATACCGAGTACACATCTCCATCTTTATAGCTACGCGGTGGAACCTCTAGCTGATGGACGGACCCACAGAGTCCAGGTTCCCTCCCTGACCAACGATGTGTCCTATGAGCCAATACTGTGCCTGGTGGTACACGTATGGTCCTCAAGGAGTATTTGTTGAACATTTGAATGAATGAATGATACAGTGATTCAGAGATGAAATAAGCCACTTAGAGCACCACCCAGTTTATTGGACTATCTCTAGTGAAATCCTCAAAGAGAGGTGGAGGGCCTGGATCAAAGGGATGGACCTTGGGGGAGCCTTAGACCTGAGTCCTTAGATCCCGGATGGAAGTCTTCTTTCTTTCATGCAGAATGCTGCTTTTCTAGGAGTGCTCACTGTGCGCATGCAGTGTGGAGGGAAACGTGCAGAGCTGTGAACATGCCAAGACGGGGTGGAAGTCGCTTCCCGAGGAGGAGGTTACATGGGACTTCATGCATATTCATAGCTAACATTTACAGGGTGTTTATTATGTGACAGGTACTCTTGCAATAAGCACATCCCAAGAGTTGACCCGCGCAATGCTCACAGGCCCTCAAAGTGGGTAATACTACCAGTCGCACTCTCTAGACAAGGGAATGGAGGCACAGAGGGGTTGAATGTCTCCCTGAGGTCACCCGGCTGGTAACTGCAGGGACCTGACTTGCTGTGTGACCGGCTGGCATCAGAATCAATGAGCTTAACCATTGGGTGTTACTGAATCTCTATCCTGTGTAGCGGCCCAGGACATAGTTAGGGGGGATTCTTTTTTTTTTTTTTTTTAAAGATTTATGTATTTATTTGAGAAAGAGAGAGAGACAGAGAACATGGGGGGAGGGGTAGAGGGAGAGAGAGAATGTCAAGCAGATTCTCCTGAGTGTGGAGCCCAAAGTGGGGCTCGATCCCATGACCCTGAGATCACGACCTGAGCCGAAACCAAGAGTTAGACGCTTAACCGACTGAACCACCCAGGGACCTCAGTTAGGGGGGATTCTTACAAGCTAGTAGTAAAAGGCTATTCCTACATTTTACCCATCAGAGAAATCAGCTAGTTGTGCACTTTTCCAATTTTTTAAAACACCACACCTCCAGGAAGACACATTCTGCTCTTTTTGTCAAGAGTCTCTGAAAGTCTTCACAGGACTGAAAATAGGATTTTAGAGTGATGACTGTACGTTGTCCTCTTTGTCTGTCTTGCTAGTCAGCTCGTACTGTGGACTCATGGTCTTAATTTGATTAATAATTATGTTGTTGGTCAATTAATTGAGGTCCCCAGAACCCCAGAAGCCCTGCATGGGTCTTCAACAGGGGAGGAACTCTGTGCCCTTGGAGAGGCATAAAGGTAGAACCATGCTGACCTCAGGGGTGGTGCCCACTACCTTATCCCTGCAATGATTCAGTTTCTCAGCTCCAGAATCTGCCAGACTTGCAATAATGGGAGGCCAAAGGGCTAATGAAAGGACATTAACATGCTAAAGCCTTCCCATCCCCAAAGGAAGCATCGCGCTTTCAAATTTGGTCTGCCAGTGTTGAAGGCAGAGCATCTTCTGAGCGATGGGTGGCCACTACGTAGAGCCCTGTGTCACCCCTGGAGAAAATCATCAGCTTTGAGAGATCGGCTGCATTTCCAGGGTTAACAGTCGGCAGCTACAGAAGGGCTCTGTGACTACATTTTCCTCAAGTTCGAACCTCCCAGAGTGTAATAGAAGGGAACATATTTCTTGGAATCAATTCTCTAGGGAGACAGGATTGAACTGCAGTCATCGAGCTAAGGATACCATCATTCGGGTGGATGGGGTTTGGACAGATGTGGCAGCTAGTCGGATCGGGCAGGTATGATGACTTGAATTCTCCCATTAGTTATTTTTGGGGCATTTTATTTCTTTGTTTGCAAGTCACAGAAACCCAAATCTCCTTTCTTAAGCCCCTAAAGAAAATGTATTGGCTCAAGTAACTAAAGGTGTCCAAGATGACTTCAAGCCAGATTGGATGAGAAGCTCATCAGGATTTGGTTTCTCTCTGTCCCTTAGTTGTGATCTCCTCTGTCTTGTGTTTACTCTATACAAGAATATGCAGTATTCTTCTAGATAGCATCCCCCAACCATTCAGAGATTTCGGTCACTTCATTTTCAAGCCAGGAAAATGAAACTTCTCTTCCCTAATGTTGTCTAGAAGAATCCAAGGTTTGAATGGAACTGGGTCTAGTGTCTGTTCTGGATCCAGTGGTTGTGGGACCAAAGAATGGAATATGAGCATTGGTCTTGCCTGGGTCATGTGCCTACCTCTGGGGCTGGAGGTGGGATGAGTTTAGCCCAAAACACATAGTGTAGGAGTCAGGGAGTAAGGGAGGGCTGATCCTCACGGAAATTTCCGTCTCCCTGTAGGACATGGGTCCCCAGATAGGTGGAACTTCTACATATCTTCCTGCGTTCATGCTGTTTCCTGTGCCCAGCACCCCTCCCCTGTCCCCTGCACCTGTGGACATCCTGCTGTCCTCTGGTCTTTGCTCAGGGCGCCCCCTCTGTGTAGTCACCTTGTTCCTGCCATTGTGCACCCCACAGGTCCTCCCCTCTGTGGGTCCGTAGGTAGGTACACGTATTAGGGACTCGTCACGTGGCACATCCTCGTGCGCGGTGGCACATCTGCCCCATGAGGGCAGTGCCCATGTCCCGTGGGTGGTCCTGTCCCCAGGGTCTCTCCGAGTGAGCAGTCTCAGCAGCACACAGCTAACACACCCAGCGACACCGCGTCAGACTCCGTTCTGCTGGTTTCAGACGCGGCACAGCCATCGGCCCGCGCGGCCCCATGAGGTGGGCGTGAGTGTCACCGCGTCCTACGGCTCAGGAACCCGAGTCGCTGTGCTCAGTGCGTTTTGAGTAAACATGAATCCACTGCATGTCCAAATGCATCGCACCAGAAAGTGCAGTTCTTCCTATTTCTTCACTCATTTTATAGACAGACTTTATAAAGACAGATGTTTCTGGAAATCCAGATTTTTGTGTAAGAGTTTTGACTGTTAAATGGTGGCAAGTCCTTCGGTTGAAAGAGCTCTGCAAGCACATCTTGCCTGGGGCTGCCGGTCTGACCTTCCCGCCCTGGGAAGCAGGACATGAAACAGAAGATGCTCTCTGGGGGGCAGGTGGAGGTGGGACAGGGGATGTGGTCAGGACCCCACAGGTGTCGATGAAGAGGAGGCAGGGGAGGGGGCTCACAAGGGTCTCTGCCCTGACTTCTCTCGAAGGGGTCCTTGTCGGCGCTGGGCTACGACAGGCTTCCAAGAAGCTCTCAGACTGACCCTAATTTTATTTAGAAGGAGACAGAGAGAAATCCAAAGGAGGCTTAAGGCGATTTCTTTCTCTCTTAGCAATGCTTGGCAGAAATTCCTACAGAGAACACTGTTACTCTATTTCTGGGCATGAATTTCCTTCCCTTTGCCCACCACCAGGAGCCAGGCGGCTAAGAATAAGTTGTCAGGCAGCTTGGCTGTTATTGCCCAATTTTGTCCTTCTCTATGCTGGCGATTTGGACTTTTATTGTTCCTTCCTAATTGGGGACGGGGCATGCATTTCCTGTTGGCCGAGGGATGGGTACGGCCGCCTTCCCAGCATTTCTTCCCATCAGCACCACTGTGATTTCAATATGAATTAGCTCTTTTGTTCCTTTCTGTCTTTGGCATCTCCAATTAAGAGCTGACATTCTGGAATTGCTTCTGTGTAATGCAGAGAAATCTTGGAATGAGCCAGAGGAGGCCCGTGAGCCTCCCTGCCTCGCTCCCTCGGTCAACATGGCCACGTGCTCCTACCCCCTTCTCCTGGTGCCTCTCGTCTGCTCTTCTCCATCCTGTCCTGCTCAGGTCCAAGGTCGGGGGTGGGAGGGCGTGCTAGAGTCATGGGCCTGTGGACATGTCTCGGATATCAGGCAGGGCCTGGGTCCCCTGGAGACGTATTTATTTTTGTTCAGTGGGAAGGAAAGGGACCCTCGATGTTGTGGCGCTTGGTTCACAATTGGAACTCCCGCCAGACAGCTCTCTTGTATCAGCTCTCTTGATTACACAGAACCAGAGGCCAAATGAGGACTGAGGTACTCAGCCCTTGCACAGCAAGTGGGTGTGGTGGATGCCCAGTGCATGACGTGCTGGCGTCCGCTTGGACTAGCAACATCCTCACTCTGCCGTTGAGCTAGGGAGTGATAGAGCTGGGACACGAGCTTTGTCTTCGGTTATCCAGAGCCCTCCCTGGAGGCACCGTGGCCTTGCTCCGTGAAGGAAGGAACACTTTCTTGCTGATGGGAACTTGAGATCCCCCAGCCCTGGGAGGTTCCCATCATGGCATGGCCCCTGGTGAGCAGGAAAAGCCCCGACCTTGAGTTCCAGCTGGCGGACACCTCTGGCCACCTCTCTCTCTCCCTCTCTCTCCCTCTGCAGGGCTTCAGACTGGGACTCCAGCTCCTAGTGGAGTCATGGTGTCCCACTCTGACATCAAGACACACTGAGCCCTTGAAGGGGTGGGAATAAGGAATGACTTCCCCAAGGTCACGCAGCGGGGAATGAATGGTTGAACCAAGAGTCACACCCAGGGCTTTGTGAATCCCTATCCCATCCTTGGAGGTGCCTTTAGGTGAGCATGTTGGCAGATTCTCCTTCCTTCAGACCCATGCATCCGTGTAGATACCAGACTTTCTAACAGACGAGGAAGCACCAAGCACCAAGTGCTCACACCGAGCTGGAGGAACGCAGAGATGCTTCTCCGATGACCTCCTGGTGGTCCAGCTGAGCACCCAGTTGGAGAGGCGGCACCCAGCTGAGGTCACACGGAATTCAGGACAGACCCAGAATCTGAACTCAAGCCTGCTGCCTTCCAGCCGTGGCTCGGGGTGGGGCGGTATCTACTGAGGAGTCTGGCTTTTCTTTTCCTTTCCTGCAGGAAGCCAGCAGGAAGCTTTCGAGCTGGCAGGTCTGTCTTTATTTAAATGCTCTGCTCACAGAGGCGCTTTTGCCTGATGGATTTAAATGGGGTTGCATTCATTGGCATGGGAGGAAACGCCAGAGAAACAGAAGTACTTAAGGTCTTGGATAAACTCTTACGAATGCAAGGGATCCCTGAGATTAAAGAGTTTAAGAACCACGTGTCCAAACCAAAGAAGCTCTTTTCAGTCAAGCATAGACTGGCCAAACTGCAGCCCAGTGTCCAAATGCGGTGAGAGAGTGACAGTAATCACATGGTGGCAACACGATGCGGGAACGGTAGCATTAATAACATGAACAGATGCAAGTTGAGGATGTACCACATGCCGGATGCGCTGGCGGGCCACCTGCAGGATTCCATCGAATTCTGGCCACTGAGCTCCTTCACCGGCGGTGCTCCGGCGAGACCATCCGTCTCGTCAGCCTGCACAAGCCAGTCGGGATGACCAGGCGTTTCCCCCGTGTCGTTACTGTTCTGACATAATCGCTATTGGAAGCCTCTATTGTGGAACGTGGCACTGTGCATAGCCTTGCTTGATTGGTTTCTATTAATTGCATCCATAAATTAAGTGTTCAGTGGATGTAGAAGCAGAGAGGAGTGTTGCAGGAGTCGGGGACAGGTGCCGGTGGTGGCCCCGGTCCCTTGCGGGAACCTAGCCCGCCCTCCTGTTGGCCGCTGGTTTCCCCTCATGTGCCTTTTCCTCTCAGCTCTGAGGCTGACGAGGATCAGAAGAAGCAACGATCGATTGGGGATCCGGGGAGGAACAGGTCCCAGGGGGCTGTGGAGACCTGTGCTCCGCATGGATCCACCACAAACCGTGTCCCCAGCCCCGTGGGATGCCAGATGACACGCAGAGTCTCGGTTCAGCCTCAGGACGCCACAGGGAGGGACAGTCCGCTCCATAGTATCGGCCACGGACATTTCCTTCCTGTTGGTCAAGGCCAAGGTCGGGGCTCCCCTGCCCGGGCCATGCCAGCCTCTATTGTGTCCTACAGCCTGCCCACTCAGGACCGGACCCCGACTCCCGGGCTGCCCTCCACGTTCTGACGCTTTCCAGGTGCTTTTCCCAGCCTCCTCGTCCTCCTCCACCGTCTGCTCTCGCCCCTCCAGCCTCTGAGCTGAGTGAGCGGGCTTTGCAGCTCGTTTCTGGAAGAGAGACCTCAGCACAGAAGTCCCCACAGAAGGAAAGCCTCCCCCTGGCTAGCGCATCGTGGAAAGCCCCGTGCTGTCACTGCTCGGCATTATGTACGGAGCTTCCAGGGACCGTGGCGGAGTAGGAACTCCGGGACGCTGAACCCACAGTGCCATGACTCCGACCCGGGGATGAGCTGGGTCCCAGGATCTGCACCTTTCCCTATAGTACCATGCACTCTGGGGGGCCTCCCAGCCGGTGCATCTGCTTGGCTGAGTTGTGGGGTGATAGCCCTGGAGACCGAGAGGAGGCAGATGCCCAGCGTGGTGGTCCCATCGTGGGAAAGGTTCTGTCCTCATGAATCAAACAAATTATCCCTGTTTTGCTAATTATTAATGAAAATGTTTACTAGCATGGAACAGAAACACTGGTGCTGCGGGGAAGCAAACGGTCCCTGTTGCTGGCAAAGCAGCCATTCTGTTTGGTTCACTGGAAATATATATATGTATACACACATACAGGAACATATATACACAGGAATACATATATATATACACACGTGCATGTACACACACGTCTGATATATATCGCCCAGACACTGCACACACGGTATTATCTTGGAGAATGTGACACCGCAGATGGGCGCTCGTGGGGACGGGTGATGGCGAGAGGGAAGGCTTATCAGGCACCCTGACCCAGGGACTGCAACCCAAGTTTCCCAGAGGAACCTCAATGAGCCATGACCCCTGGAAATCCATGATGACGGCGCTGGGGCTAATGATGATTTCCTGTCTGTTAGCGATCGTGGGAACTTCCCGCCCCAAGTCAGTAGATGAATAGCATCTCCCAGCTGATATGTGATCAGCATTTGCTGAGGAGGAAATGTGTTCATCTAACATTCGGGCTTGGGATCATTTTCCCTCCTGCAGTCGTCTTTAACAATGCATGATAATGGGTGATGTGAGGTTTGGGCGGATGGGGGGATTTGAAGCGCCTGCAATCTGTCTGGTAGACACTGTAAGATCAGTTCATCATTCCTGGGTAGAAAAGAGCATTGTTTTCATTTTAAAATCTGTTTAAATGAATTTTTGCACACACCCACACATAAAAATTGAAATTGAAAATTTAAATGGAAGGGGTTTCAATAAAAAATTCTAAAAATATAAAACATATTAAAATTAAACTGCAATCTAATATAAGTAATGAAAACTTATGTGTCCCAACCTTATCCTAGCGTCCAACTCATATATAACTTGTCATCAGCATGTTAGCGTGGATTATTCCAGACCTTCATCTGGGCATTTTCCCACATACATGGGCCTGCAGAACACGCAGATCATTGCCGTGTGTACACGTTTGCCTTGCTTTTTATCGTACAGAGAGTGAGTCAGTCTGCATTGCTCTCCACCAGGCTCATTGGGCTGGGGTTAGGGATGCAATCGGCATTCTCATCAGCAGCTGATTATTCCTCTTGGTTCGTTACATTTCCAGCTCTGCCTTTCTCTGAGAAGCTGTCCTCAGGAATGTTCCTTCCTTCCTTCCTTCCTTGAGTCTTACCCCAGGGTAGGGGATGGAGGAGGGGTTTCTCTCTGCAGGGGGTGGTGGAATCGCAGAGCAAATGTGAGCATGCACTCTCCTTCTCCCCTGTGCATGGCCCCTCCAGGCCATCAGCTTCACCTTTACCCCATCACTCCTTGCACACCCCCCATCCTTGCAAAAAAGGCTGCAGCTACACCAAATGAGCCCAGGAAGGCCAGGGTTAACTCTCTAAGACCACAGAGCCCTCCTCCAATCACAGAGCAAGTTCCAGAGGGAAAAGCCCACAAAAATGCACAAACACACCGGACAGGTGTTCTTTCCCTCTGGGGAGGGTGAGCTTGTTCTAGGATTGAGAGTCTGGTAAGAAGGACACACAGAGGCACGATCTCTGGTGTTTGCTCATATAGATTGCCTTTGCAACGTCATGTACCAGGTTGCAATGGAACGTGCAGATGCATGCTAAAATCCCCTTCCTGCCCCGTGCCTATCAGCACGACATCCACTTCGGGGTACCTGCAGCCGTGAAGGCAAGGATGGTTTCCCTGAAGACAGTGACTCCATTTGAAACATTAAGCAAATGAAACAGAAGGTATTTGAGGTAATGAGTGAATCAAAGAATTATAAGAAAAGTTTTAGATCCTTGGATTTTAAGAAGTGAAAACCGAGCGGCCCATGGTGTCCAGTGGGATCCTGGAGGGAGCAGAGAGGCTGTTCCCTGCCCTGGCTTCAACACACCCTCACACCCCCCAGCAAAGAGGACTCAGGCAGCGTGTGAGCGTGGGAAGGGTGTCTCTGGGCAGAAATGAAGCAGTGGACTCGGGGTGGGGGGGACACACGGGGAGGCAGACCCGCTTAATGATGGAAGGAATTATTCCCCAGCTGCTTCTCCATGAGAGCCCACAGCTAGCAGCCCCCTCCAGGCATGGTGCCTGGCTGGAGAGAGCCACCCTTGCAAGGCTACTCATCCTCCTGGGCGGCCTGTGTCGGAGCTCCCCATGGGGGTAGCTGAGGCCCGTGTGGATGATGCCACCTTGCAGCACGTCTGCTGCCCCTTCCAGATGCTGTCGCCCTTCCTTGCTTTCCGCAGATGTCCGTCCTGCCAGCAACCCCCTCCCTGGGGGAACTTCCCGTGTGCTAATCTCCCCCTGAGAGCCAGCCCCACGAAACCCCACCCATAACAGGTGCACACTTTTTTCTTCCAGCAAAGCTCTTACCCTGTTCTAACATCTCTTTTCTTTGGCTTTCTCTTCTATTTGAAAGAAATACTCGAAGGCTGGAGCTCAGCATTCTGTGGGGACAGAATATTGATCATCAATTAATGAGGAAGGCCCATGACCACATAAAAGAGTAAACGACCATTACCAGCATAGACTTGATTCACTTAGGAGGCTTGGGGTGTTGAGTAGAAAACTCCCTTCTCAATCCGTTTTAAGAGAAGAATTTAATAGTTCTCGTGAGTGCCAGGAGCCACACCAAAACGGCCCTCGGACGGGGCAGGTTCAATTCCTGTGTGATCCTTAGCTGAGCTCTCCTGAGCTCTGTCCCACCACGTAGTCCTCATCCTGCAGGGCAACATCCTGCCGAAATCCCCAGCCTCCGTATTCCACACTCTGCACGGTGAACGCTTTCCTTTCCCACACCACGGGAAACGTCCAGGGGGCTTCTCCAACTGACCCGGTTTGGCCGCGTGAATGCCCCTAGGCTCGTCCCTATACCCTAACTTATCCTGCAGGCAAGAACAGTGCCGGCAATGACTGATGATTAGGGCCACGGTCAGTCCTCCTAAACCGTGTTGCCCCCCGTCCTTGGAGGATGGCGCCAGGTGTGAGCGAGTTGGGGATGCCGGGGGGGGGGGTGGTGGCGGTGGGCTCAGGCTGCAGGAAACTTTGAAGGAGCCATTCTTCCCAGAGTAATTTGGATCAAGTTCTCTTTAGAGCTTTTTAATACAATTTGGCAATAATCTGCTGCTAGATTTCATCCTTACATTCAGAGATTAGATGAACAAAGTATACATCAAATCAAGTCAATGAATTCTACCCTCATCTTCCCCCCAGGCCTTCCATACAAAGGTCCTAATTCATTGTAATTTTAGAATGCTCTCAGCTCAGTGGTTCAGACTAATTTAGTCCAGTATCACCTGCGGCGGGGCCATTTGCTCTCATTTTAGGTGAAGAGAGAAAATCAAGTTGTATAGCATGATCTGACGAATTGTCATCTTCAGGGGTTTGGAACGAGGGAGCCGGGACCCTGGGCGGTTCCTTTCTGGTCAGGAGGAAGGCTCCGATCTGCTCTGTGCCTGACTCCTGCTGCTGGATGTAAATGGCTGAACCGTCTAGCAAAGTCTGGAAAAGTTCCCATTGCACAATATCATCAAAGACATTTCGTCACTGGCTTCCCTAAAGTTTGAAAATTGTCATTACTCACGAGGTTAGGTAAGGCGAGTGGCTAGTACTTAATTATGCCATCAGATGACATTACCTGAAATAATTTCCTGGATGGCCATGGGCATCGACTGTGTATGAAATGTACAGTCACACATTTGGGCAACAATTTCAATAACACTAAATATCTCTAAAATGTGTCAGCTGGGGAATCGGCAAACTGTGTTTTGAAAGAAGTTCCTAATCTTAGTCTGTCTGGGAGAAATAATTTGCAAAGAATGCACATTTGGGGAACTTTCCTGGTCCAGGCTGCCATGCACAGCTGTTCAGGTTGTTCACTGAATAAGTGCACATAGTTGAGGGAGTAAATGAAGAATAAAATTTGGCCCTCTCTCTGCATGGTAAATTAAAGGTGACCATAAATTCCTTGGCATTTCTTTCCCTGAGAGTACAGTCTATGTCTCCTTCCCTTGAATGTTGGCATGTTCTGGGCTTGCCAGGCAAAGAGAATTTACTAACGGTGAAACTACACTAGTTTCCAGGATCAGGTGTTAGGAGTCTGGCTCCTCCCAATTCTTCTCATTTAGAGCACTTGACCTTGGAACACCATGCTATGGGGAAGACCAAGCAGCCTAAGTAGGTTCTATCTAGTGGGTGTTTGTTTTTAAAACTACATTATGGATCCAAGGAGAATTAGTCTATGACAGTTGGTGCACTCCGGCCTTTGAGAAATCTCTGGGATTCAAATGTCTTTATGATGGGGGATGCCAGGTCATGCAGAGGTCCCTGTGAAACTCTGGAACCTCATTCTGCCCTTCAAAAAGGATTTCCCCTGGATTGAGAGAGGACTCTGCCACAAACAAGAAATCTCACTGCATAACTGTTTCAAAGTCATGCAGACACTCAATCTTTGGAGAAATTTTGCGTCTAAAGATGAACCCATCAGATGTAAAAAATTTAAGATTTGCAAATGTGTTGGGGTCTTTCAGCTTGACACTTAAGAGAGTCCCTTAGGAGAGGTAAAAACTCAATCACAATCCCGTACATTTATCTTAAACAGCTCATACCTTCAAAACCATTTTATATGCATTATCTTATTTGCTAGAACCTTAAGGATCTTTAATTTCTCATGATGACTCCTTATTGTAAGACAGTGCTATCTCAGATGTTTTGTTATCCACACTGGCTTTCCGATTTCATTACCTGGTTGTAACTGTGGTGAATGAAGCAGGAGAGGTCTAATCACCCCTGTTTCAGGTGCGGGAAGCAGGGCTCACAGGGTGACTCGCTCAGGTCAGAGTCCAGCAGGGATGGAAGCTGTTTCCTGTTCCCCGACCCTGTGCCATTTTCATGAAGATTCCCGACCCTACACCACAAGGACATGGCCAAGGATTGCTGTATTTCTTGTTCCCTCCTCCCTCTTATGAGCTGACCACACATCTTTCTGTGATGCATG